>NW_026062378.1:0-84628 GCF_023897955.1 Schistocerca gregaria
ACACTAGATCGCGTGTTGTTTGCAACGTACGTTAAGAAGTGTTGACGCTGAAACTTGCGGGCTGTGTGGCCCTGGTGGTTGGCTGGCTGGAGACGCGGGCGTGTCCAGTCGGTCGGTTGTTGTGGCTGAAAGGTACGTATACGGTTCCGCCGTCCCGTCGGAACTGCGTCTGTCTGGAAGGTATGACGTGACGTGCAGTTTTTATTAGGTCAGCCCTTGTTGTGTATTGTTCCATTTGTTGCTCACTCGTCACCCGTATTTGGTGTGGCGATGTATGTGGACGTACTGCTGGATCAGTGTCAGGGTTTTCCGTGGGAGGTGTTGGTTGGGTTGGATTTGCCTGACACGGCTGAGTCCGCAATTGGCCTGCCGTTCGTTGATGCGATACGTGGGTTCTGAGGAAGAATGTGTACGAGATAGTTGCCCCTGCCCTGCCCTTTCTTTCGCGTTCGTGTGTGCCCCCCTTGTTGTGTAGTGTGGGTTGAACATGGTTCTTTACCGAGTGGGGGGGAATGGGATGGACGGATCCGTTGCTGTTGCTGTCACCGTCAAGACAACGCACGCACGCACGCACGCACCCCTGTCCTACGAGAAGGTGTGTCAACCGGGGTTTCGGTAGTCGTGTGTGTAGGGGACGGGGAGAAGCAAAGTGGAGAGTGCGGCACGGGCAGAGAGTGGAATTGGGGCGCGTTGATGTTGGGAAACATCCCCCAAGGGTTGCGGGATGATGTGGCGGTGAGAGCGGGGGGCGGGGGAGAAAAGAAAAGCGAAAAAGAACTAAGGAAGAGGAGGAGGCGTGCGTGCGCGCAGTGGCGGGGCCCCAAAGACCTGTCGTGTGGTGTCGGCCGAACGCGTGTGCGGGGCAGCGTCGGCACGGAGAAGCGAGGAGGAGAGAGAGAGAGAGAGCGCTGGTCTGATGGGTATTTTTTACCCCCTGTACTCGAAGGACCGGATCTGTCCTTGATCCCTGCCTTCTGTCTGATTATGTTGGGTAACAAAATGATGGGTCTCTTGGGTGTGTGTAGATGTTTGTTGTTTGAGTGAGTGTTATGGTGTTTGTATTTTATTTTTGTTTATCATGGTATGTTGTAGTTTGTGGTGTTTTGTCGTGATGGGAAATGTCGTTCTTGGGTCGGGTGGATTTTGTCCCAGATTTCTGATGAGTGGGTGGTTCGAATCCGTGGTTTGGTGGAAAAAAAAAAAAAAAAAAAAAAAAAAAACACTTTATGGATTTTTCTTTGGATGATTTCCGGGATTTTGATTGAGTATGTTATGGTTTGTGTATATGTCTCGGTTTGTCTGGTACCGGCCGGCATCAGCAGTAGTAATTCTGAAGTATTTGTTCTGCACCCTTTTTTACTCTTGTTATGTTTGGTGTCTGCGGCCATTGACCAGATTTTCAGAGCCGTAAGTGATGGCTGGTTCCTATGACGGTTTTGAAGATTTTCTTTTTGGCGCGCATATTTATTCTGTTTCCTTTGATGATTGGGTACAGTCTGAATATTGCTGCTGCAGCCTTGTTACAAACGTGTGTAACATGGTCTCTAAATGTCAACCTCTTGTCCAGCTTGATGCCTAGATACTTTATTGTGCCTGACCATGGAAGATTGTTATTTCTGAGGCGTATATGCAGGTTAGGAGGTATTCTTTTTGAATGTGAATCGTATTGTATTGCTTGGGTTTTCTCCGCGTTTATTGTTTTTTGTTTCCATTGGTTAGCCCATTTCTGGATGGATTGTAGGTGTTGCTCTATTTTTGTGACTCTATATTGCAGGTTAGAACTGCTGCGGTAGACTGCAGTGTCGTCTGCAAATAGTGACAAGTGTCCTCCCAGCTGTTTGTTTGTGTATATTGAGTAGAGAATGGGCCCCAGCACTGAGCCTTGCGGGACTCCAGCCTCTATGGATCTAGTGTTACTTGCCGCTCCTGGTACATGGACATAGAATGCTCTGTTGCGGAGAAAAGAAGCAATAATGTGGATGGGGCAGTTGTACTGGTGGAGCTTGTAGATAAGGCGTTATCCGAATGCTTTTTCCAATGTCAAGCAGGACTGCTCCAGTACTGTGTCTAATGTTTCTGGCCTGACATATGTGCTCGACTAGTCTGGTCACCTGGTGGGTGGTGCTGTGTTCTTCGCGGAATCGGAATTGTTGTGGGATGATTATGTTGTTATCCTTTAAGAATTGAATTTCTTCAGTTCAGTTTGAATGAGCTTTCCGAGGACCTTTCCAAGGAAGTTGGCCTATAGTTTTGCGGAAATAATAAGTCCTTGTTTGGCTTTGGTAATGTGATGACTCGGGCCTGTTTCCAAGTAGTTTAGTCTGAAGCAAGCATTATATATTGATGTTAGATAGATAATTGATAGTTGCTGGAGGTAGGTGATGTAGTAGTTGCGGTTTGATGGAATCTGGGCCTGATGCCTTCTTAGGATGTGTGTATGTTTGTGATGTGATAAGATACGGGGTTTCTGCGTTTATTGGATTGTGAAAGATGTTCTGATCGGGGCACTCAGGATGCGGTTTTACCCTTCTGAGTACCATTTCCTGGTGGTCATCAGTTTCGTCATCTACCGCTTCTGGTGCTTGGAATTGCCTTTCTAGTGAATCCGCCAGTGCTTCAGCTCGGTCTGTGGGGTCGTTCCTTCCCCATGTAGATGTAGATGTTTCGTGTCTAGTTTACGAGTTTTAAGAAATTTCCAGAATTTTTCCTGGTCCCTTCCTGCTTCTCGTAACGTTTCCTCCCACGCCTCGCTACGGTGGTTTTCGGAGCTCTCTTTTTGATCCTCCCGGCCAATTGCTCTGATTTTCGTCGGTCGGCTGGGTCCCTGTAGTTTTGCCATCTCTTTCTGGCGCGCGCGGGCTGCGGTTGGCGCCTTTGGTGGCAACGGCCGGGGCAAGCAGCGGTGTGTGGTGTGGTGCGGGGCGGGCAGGGGCAGGGGCAGTGGCAGTGGCAGTGGCAGTGGTGGTTGACGGATGGCCTGGGGGCCGAAAAACGGGCCGGACGGCGGACGGATGTTGAGAGAGGCGGCGCGCACGCGTCTCGCGCGGACACAGGCGCCACAGCGTTGATGATTGGAAGGAGGTGCGGTGCGGGGATGGGCCCAGGAAAAAAGACGGTCGTGGCCCCTGTCTTGGGTGCGTGTCGACGTCAGCACCGTCGGTGTGGTGTGGTGTGGGCAGGGAGGGGGGGAAAAGCGGGCTGCGGGCTGCGGAGGGAATGGTGGTGGGGAGTAGGCACACATGTGGGCGGGCGCAAAATCGGCCGGTGCCCGTAAACCGCGGCGGGATATTGGGTGGAAAAGAGGGAAATTGTAGAAAGGAAAACAAGCGGAGGGGGCGAATGTGGTGGGGGGGACGGGCGGGGGCGAGGCGACAGCTTGCTTTTTCTTTTTCATTTTATTTTATTTTGTTGTAGTGTTTTTGTTTTTTTGTTTTTTTGCGTGTGTGTGGCCTTGGAGAGGCTGGTCTTGTCTGGCTTACGCTTTGGGTGCGTGTGTTGGTACTTTTTCGTTTTTTCTTGTTCTGCAGAGCAGGGGCGGGGCGGTGGGAACGGCTGGCTGGCTGTGCCCAGAGGAGGAGGAGACGCTGGCGGCGGGCCCGGCTCCTGGGGCTGCTGTTGCATGCGCTGTGCAAAGAAAGGAAGAGTGGGTTTGTTTGGCTGGTGAAGTGCATTATTTAAGTGTGGGCTTGCCGGCCTGGCTCCGATGCGCAGGTAGATAGATGCCGGCGGCGACCGCAGGCAGGCGCGTTGTGTGTACAGAGGGACGAGCCATGTGTTTTGCAAGCAGGACGTGGCGTGCCGAGTGGAGAGGAGGCGGCGGCTCGGCTCGGTTCGGCCCGGTCCGGCGGTGCCGCGCTGTTGTCGCGGACGTGAGCGCCCCCTGGCGGGCGGGTGGTTGGCGGCGGCGTGGTGGACGCGTGTGGCAGTTGTGTGCACGGGTTGCTTGGGCGAGTGAGCAGTGGCTGGCGGTGTTGGCGCGTCGTCGGGGAGGTACGTGTTGCGGCCGCGTCTGCTGCGCGCTGCGTCGTTGTGTCGACTGTGTGTGGGCGTGGGCACGTGTGCTCTGCCGAGGGCGTCGTAAAAAAGTGGGTCGCGGTGTGCGTGCGTAGCCCGTGATGATGTATTGTGCGTCGCGTCGTTGTGTGCGAAACGGATGCCGAGAGGTGTGTGGTGAGTGCGAAGCGCGAATGTGCGGCGTTTGGCGGTTTCGGTGTGTTTTCTGTTTTTGCGGCGTGAGAGTGGGGCTGGCTGGCTGTTTGTTGTTGGTGTTGCCTTGTGTGTGTAGGTTGATGGCGCGACGCGGAGGGGACGCCGTTTGCTGCGTGCCTTGCCTCGCGTGTGTTGGCGCGCCGTGCATGTGTTTGGGTCGTGGGGGCGGTGTTTTTGTTTGTATTTGGATTTTCATTTTTTGGCGTGTTGTGTCGTGTATGGCAAGGGCGAGAGGAGTAGTGCGGTAGTGGTAGTGCAGTAGTGTCGTTGCGGCACGGGCGTCTGGTGGGGCTGTGCGTCGTGGCGGGGAAGGTGTGTAGGTTGCGGCGATGCGGCGAGCCCAGCCCGTCGTTTGACGGTGTGCCGGGTGAGTTGCGCTGCGAATCGAGTGTGGCGGGAAGGGAGCTGCGTGGCGCCTGCGTCCGTTGGCAGCAGGGGCTGTGCTTTTGAGAGTTTGTTTGATTTCGGGACGACGACGACGACGACGACGACGACGACGACTGGTTGGTTGGTGGGTGGGGTGGCGTGCACGTTTGTCGTACTGGGCGAGTCGATTGCCTGCCGGCTGGCGAAAGGTGCGCCGCCGCCCGTCTCTCGCGCTCTGTGTTGTTTTTTTTTTTTTTTCTGTGTGTGTCGGCTGCGTTTTTGTTTGCGGTGCGCGCGAAAACGGTGGTGCCGAAAGTGTGCCGGCGTGGCGTTGCGACCGCGACGGCGACCGCGACGAGCCGCGGGCGCGCCATTTGGCTGGTGTTGCGTGAAGAGCGGCTGTGTACGGGTAGTGGCTGTAGCCGTACGTGTACGTGCATCCGGCCCGGCCGCCAGCCCAGCCCAGCCGAGTCGGGTGAGCGGAGGCCGACACGTGGTGGTGCTCTGTGCTCTCTCGGCTCGGGGGGGTTTGTGTGTGTGTGTGTGTGTGTGCGTGCGTGCGTGCGTGCGTGCGTGCGTGTGTGTCTCGTTCGCTCTCCGGAATCTGCTCGTTCTGCTGATCCCCGCCTGTCGGCGTCGTTTATTTTTACTTATTTATTTTTTACCTGTTGTTTGTTTTTCGACGTCGTCTTGCAGTTTTGTCCTTTGCGGCGTGCCGACGACCCGCCGCGCGACCTTATGAAACCCCAAAGCGTGGCGTGGCGTGGCGTGGCGTGGCCGAGCCGCAGCAGCTAAGGGGGTGCGGCCGCCTCGACGCCTTAACCTCCTAAACTTCTTTAAGCCGTTAACGCAGCCACCTAAACTAACGTAACCTAACCTAAGCCCTTAGGCCAACCCCCAAGTCGCCTTAACCTAACGTACGTGACCGCAACCTTAGCTTAACGCCTACGTTAAGACGTGACGTCACGTCAACGCTTAACCTAACCCTGACGCCTTCTTAGCCTAACCTGACGTAACGTAAGGTAAGGTAACCGTTGAAAGAAAGAAACCACCTTTGTTTTGACGTTGAGGCGTGTAAGGTCGGCTGTGAGGGCAGATTCGGTGTGTCTGTAGTTGGGGCTGGCTGGTAATTTATTTTGTTTGTTTGTTTATCGTTGTTTTGTTTTCGCCTGTGGCGGGGGGGTTGGCGCTCCGTCGGCCGGTGCCATGTTGCGCAGGCGGCGATCGTAAAAAAGTAGAAAAAAAAAAAAGAAAAAAGAAAAAGAAAAATGTGTTGGAAGGGCTGTGGGTGTTGGCGGGCGAGGCGAGAGGAGGAGGACGGCCCGCGGCCGTGGCCCGACGGCTGCGGGCCGATCGGGAAAACGGCGGAAGGCGATGGGGCGGCGGAGGTGCGTTTGTGCACGGCCGTCATCGCCGCACGACTCGGCTCGTGTGGCTGTGGCGCCGGCCGCGGTGGCCGGGCTGCCGCGGCGACGGTGTGGGAGTTTTGACGAAGGTTTGGCCATTGTGGCGGGTCGTCGGCTGGGGCTGTGGGGGCGGCATTTGGGCGGGGGCGGCGATTCTCGGCGGGCCGACCCAGGCTGTGGCGCGCGGTGGCTGCAGTTTGGCCGTGGTTTGCGGCGCCGCCGCGGCGACTGGTTGGCGACCGTGGTGTCGGTGTGTGTAGCCCCATCCTCGGTGGTTTGAATGGCGCGGGTGGTTGCGGCGCAGGTTGGGGGCTGCTCCGCGCAGGCTGTCGGACGTTGGGCGGTAGCAAGCGCGGGAGGCGCGGCGCGGCGGCGCGGCGGCGCGCCGAGTGGCGGCCGCTCTCTCGGCCGTCCGCGCCCGCCCGCGACACTGGCTGGGCCAGGCGCGTGCGCGGCTATTCTCTGCTGCGCGCCCCTCGCTGTTGTGCGTCGTCGAAGGAGAGAAGGAAGCGAAACCAAGGGGAAAAAAGAAAAGAGAACAGGCAAAAGATGGCAGACCAGGCGGCTACGAACGAGACTGCCGCGGCACCCGCCGCCACCGGCACTACGAAGAAGGCCAAGTCTGCGTCGTCTGCGAAGAAGCCGCGCGCCAAGCCTGCGCACCCGCGCACCTCTGAGATGGTGACGGCCGCCATCAAGAGTCTGAAGGAGCGCGGCGGGTCGTCGCTGCAGGCGATCAAGAAGTACATTGCCGCGCACTACAAGCTGGACGCGGAGAAGCTGGCGCCCTTTATCAAGAAGTACCTCAAGTCGGCCGTCGTGGCTGGCGAGCTGGTGCAGACGAAGGGGAAGGGCGCGTCGGGCTCTTTCAAGCTTGCCGGCGCCGGCGGCGGGGCGGCCGAGGGCGGCAAGGCTCGTGGTGGCGGCGGTGGTGCGAAGAAGAAGCGCGCCGCTCCGGCCAGCAAGGAGAAGAAGGGGGCCCGTGCGGCCGGCGCAAAGAAGGCTGGCGGCGTGAAGGCGGCGACCGGTCGGAAGGCGGGCGCCGCCAAGAAGGCGTCTGCGGCGTCGGCCGCTCCCGCGGGTGCGAAGAAGGCGGCTGCGGCCAAGCCGGCCAAGGCCAAGTCGCCGTCGAAGGCGAAGAAGGCCGCCAAGGTTCCGACGAAGAAGCCGAAGGCGCCGCGCCCGAAGAAGGCGACGGCGACGCCGTCTAAGGCGAAGGCTTCGCCCAAGAAGAAGAAGTAAAAAGGGCAGGGAAGGGTTGGCGGTTGACACCGTCGCCTGGTGGCCGGCGCGCAACCAGAGGCTGTCGCGCGGTCCCGGACAAAAACAAAAACGGCCCTTCTCAGGGCCATCAAAGCACGTCGGGAAGGTGTTGATTGTCGTGTCGTGGTCGGTCGGTTGCCTTGTCTGTCTGTCTTGCTTGCTGGCGTTTGTTTGTTTGTTTCATGTGTGGATGGTGTTTGCGTGCCGCGGTGGTTGGATTGTGGGGTCGTTGGCGGGCGTGGGCGGCGGCGCCGCGGTCGGTGTTACATAAAGTGTATTTTTACTTTTATTATTTTTACCTATTTATTTTGCGCCGCGTTTGTTTGTTTGTCTTGGTGGTGGTTTTGGAATAGTCTTTTTTGGCTTTGCTTTCCGGGCGTCACGTTTTGTGCCGTGGCGCTATTGACGCTTGCGACTTGGCTCGGCCGGTGCGGTGCTTTTTTTTTTTTTTTTTTTGGAAACGGCGGCGCCGGGCCGGGCCGGGGGTGGGACGACTGGACTGGAGAGTGAGTGGGGAACTAGTCGTTGCGACCGACAAAGTTTTGCTCGCGACGGAGAGACGTTAGTGGCCCTGAAAAGGGCCGTTTTGTTTGTTTGGCGGTGTGCGGGTTTAGGCGCGCTCGCCGCGGATGCGGCGCGCGAGCTGGATGTCCTTGGGCATGATGGTGACTCGCTTGGCGTGGATTGCGCACAGGTTGGTGTCTTCGAAGAGGCCGACGAGGTAGGCCTCGCTGGCCTCCTGCAGGGCCATGACTGCGGAGCTCTGGAAGCGCAGGTCGGTCTTGAAGTCCTGGGCGATCTCGCGCACTAGGCGCTGGAATGGCAGCTTGCGGATGAGCAGCTCTGTGCTCTTCTGGTAGCGCCTGATTTCTCGCAGGGCGACGGTGCCCGGCCTGTAGCGGTGGGGCTTCTTGACGCCGCCGGTGGCGGGCGCGCTCTTCCTCGCCGCCTTGGTGGCGAGCTGTTTGCGCGGCGCCTTTCCGCCGGTGGACTTGCGGGCCGTTTGCTTTGTCCGGGCCATGGCTACTGCGGATGCGGATGCGGCGTGGAGGATATGCGTGCGCGACGGCGTCCGGTGCTGCCTTGACAACGGGCCCGCGCGCCCCGGGTGCTGCGCTTATATGCCCTCGGTGCGCGGTGGTGGGGGGAGGGGAGGGCGGGCCGCGGGGCCCCAGAGTCTATATAGGGGGGCGGCGCGCGCGCTGGGCGCCACAACCGTAGCCGACTCGCTAGCGCCGGGTGAGGAGCTTGCCTTGCTTTCTGTTTTTTATATTATTGTGGTTGAGACGCTTGAAGAAGAAGAATGACAGGCCGCGGCAAGGGAGGAAAGGGGCTCGGCAAGGGTGGCGCCAAGCGGCACCGCAAGGTGTTGCGCGACAACATCCAGGGCATCACGAAGCCCGCGATCCGCCGCCTGGCGCGCAGGGGCGGCGTGAAGCGCATCTCTGGTCTGATCTACGAGGAGACGCGCGGAGTGCTGAAGGTGTTCCTGGAGAACGTGATCCGCGACGCGGTGACGTACACTGAGCACGCCAAGCGCAAGACTGTGACGGCCATGGACGTGGTGTACGCCCTGAAGAGGCAGGGGCGCACCCTGTACGGTTTCGGCGGTTAGGCGGTGTGAGACCGAAGGAAGGAAAGAGAGATAGATTGAAAAACGGCCCTTTTCAGGGCCACCACAGTGTTCGGAAGTTGAAAAGTGCGAAAGAGTCTGTGTTGCTGGTTTTTCTCTTTTCCTTTTTAGTCTACTTGGCCTTTTAGTTTTGTTTGGAGTTTTTTTTTTTTGACGTGGTGTGCGGTGCGGTTGGGAGGGAAGGAAGGAAGCGTGCCCTTGCGTTGTGTGAGCTCCTTCCTTCCTTCCTTCCCCTCCCTCTTTGCTTGTATGCTTCTTGTCGGTGGATGGGCTGTGTGTTGCGGCGCGGCTGAGTGCCGAGGGGTTATTATTTTTGAGGTGTGTTGTTGTGCGCCACGTGTGCTGGTTAATGGTCGCGAGACTGTGCGTGCGTGGAGTTGAGTGGAGGAGGTGGCCAAGTACGTGTGTACAAGATGGCGGCGCCTGTGTGTGTAAGAAGGAAAAAACCGTACACAGAAAGAGAGAGAGAGAAAAGTGGTGCGACGAACGACTGGAATTCTGCTTTGGACGTAGGTTTGTGTGGTGGCCCTGAAAAGGGCCGATTGTGTTTTGTTTTTTGAGCCGAGGCGGCAAATGGCGCGCTGCGTGCCAAGGGAGCACGCGGCGGTTGCCGATTGCGCTGTCTCTCTTTTAGGCCTTCTTCTCGGTCTTCTTTGGCAGCAGGACGGCCTGGATGTTGGGCAGGACACCTCCCTGTGCGATGGTGACGCCCGACAAGAGCTTGTTGAGCTCCTCGTCGTTGCGTATGGCGAGCTGCAGGTGGCGCGGGATGATGCGCGTCTTCTTGTTGTCGCGGGCCGCGTTTCCGGCCAGCTCGAGCACCTCAGCCGCGAGGTACTCCATGACGGCGGCGAGGTAGACGGGCGCCCCGGCGCCGACGCGCTCGGCGTAGTTTCCCTTGCGCAGGAGGCGGTGGATTCTGCCGACCGGGAACTGGAGCCCAGCCCTGCTTGAGCGGGACTTTGACTTGCCCTTGACTTTGCCTCCCTTTCCGCGTCCGGACATGGCGATGGGCTAGTTTCGAAAGAAGCGAGAAAGAAAAGCACAACGCCCCAAACGGTGCGAGCCGCAGCGAGTCGAGCAGCGGAGTGCGTGCCGGCGCCGGCGGGGTGGGGGTCCTTTATGGGCTCGGGTGCGGCGGCCGGTTGCGCGCGCGCCCCATTGGTCGGCGGCCGCAGCAGGGCGAGCTGGTAAAGGTGCGGCGGCGGCGTGCGGCGGGTGATTCGCCTGGTGGAGCATGTCTGCACAGAGAAGAGCCAGGGCAACAGCACCGCAGCTATTTTCTTGGATATTGAAAAGGCTTTTGATCGTGTTTGGCATGACGGCTTGCTATATAAGATCTCCAAACTCAACTGCCCTCTCCACCTGCTGAAAATCATTCAGTCTTTCCTCTCTGACAGGAAATTTTACTCATACATAGAAAAGGCAAAAAGTGGCATGAAACTCATAGAAGCAGGTGTCCCACAGGGATCTGTGCTTGGCCCCCTCCTATATCTTCTGTATACAAATGACATCCCGAAAGAGCCGGGTGGCAACATAGCCTTATATGCTGATGACACAGCACTCTATCTCAGTGGCAGAAACATTAATTACCTAGCCTACAGCCTACAACGACATCTCAACAAAGTTGCAAACTGGTGCAACATCTGGAAAATAAAAATAAATGCTGACAAATGTCAAACAATCCTATTTTCTCATAAAATCAAGAAACCCATAATAAACATCACTTACAATGAACAAATACTCCCATGGAAAAATGAAATCACATACTTAGGACTAAAATTGGACAAAAACCTAACATTCAAGCATCACATAAGAGAGGCTAGGAACAAAGGCTCCGCCCGGCTCTACCAACTATACCCATTATTAAAGGGAATGGGATTGTCCATATCAGCAAAGCTCAGAATCTGGAAAACAATAGTCCTGCCTGTCATCCTCTACGGCTCTGAAGTGTGGAGCATGGCAGCAGACACTAATCTAGCCCAATTGGAGGTCGTCCAAAATAAAACCCTAAGAATTATTGCAGACGTACCAAGACTGACTAGCAATGAGGAAATCAGGGCAATGCTAGGGCAACCCTCTTTCTATCACATAATCAAACAAAAATCACAAACATTCTACGAATCATCTCATTCATCACCGTACCAGCTCATCAATACACTGGGACGGAACCCTCACCCTCAACTCAGAGCTCCTATCAACACACTCCATCGCCACTACAGGCGGTAACCATCTTCTCATCCTCATGAAACAGGATACTCATCTCCACCTCTATCAACATCATCATCACTAACGCCATCCACCCGGGGGGAAAATCCCCAAGCCATTACTGCACACAAGCCACATACGAACCCACAGGATCATTTCGTGAGACAGAGCGTTGAAAGAACGCTGGCTCTCCAGAACTAGCATGGGTGCAAACCCAGCCATCTCATGTCCGGCGGGTGCCACTGTGTGGGGAGACGCTGACTGGAGCGGAGCGCCTGACTGACTGACTGACTGCGCGTGCCTGCCTGCCTGTTTGTTCGTGATGCCGCCCAAGACTAGCGGGAAAGCCGCCAAGAAGGCTGGCAAGGCGCAGAAGAACATTTCGAAGGGCGACAAGAAGAAGAAGCGCAAGAGGAAGGAGAGCTATGCCATCTACATCTACAAGGTGCTGAAGCAGGTGCACCCTGACACGGGCATCTCTTCGAAGGCGATGAGCATCATGAACAGCTTCGTGAACGACATTTTCGAGCGCATTGCGGCCGAGGCTTCTCGCCTGGCGCACTACAACAAGCGCTCGACCATCACGTCCCGCGAGATCCAGACCGCTGTGCGGCTCTTGCTGCCTGGCGAGCTGGCCAAGCACGCGGTGAGCGAGGGCACGAAGGCGGTGACCAAGTACACGAGCTCCAAGTAAGGAGGTGGCTCTTGGAAATAGGAGGCTCGTCCGCGGCGCGGCGAAGAAAAGAAAAAAACGGCCCTTTTCAGGGCCACCAAAATGCCTTTGCGGGAAGGGCGGAATTGTTGTTGTTGTGAGCGGGTGGACGGCGGCACAGCTGTAGCTGTAGCTTGTGGTGCGGCGCCGGCGCCGGCGCCTTTGGTTTTGGTGTGACGTTGGGATACGCACTTTAGCCACAGCCGGGTCGTGGGCGTGGGTGTTTCGAGACGTGTTGGTGTTAGGGGGGCGGATCGCTGGAGTTGGCTTGTTTGATATATATTTTTTTTTTTTTTTTTTGTCCCCTTTGTATGGTATGGCCGGAGGTGTGGAACGGAAAGCAAACCGCGATTGTCGGATGTCACACCGTTGGTGGCGAGGGTGAGAAACACGTTGCCGCCTACAGCTGCTTCTACGCCGAGCGGGTGGGTTAAGTTAGTTGGTTGGTTGGGCGACGTAAAAGTGGAGCGTGGAGGTGTGTGTGAACGTGAGGAGACACGCATTGCATTGTATTTGTACGCGCGAGGTGAGTTAGGAGACCACGCGCCACGACGTACGGTGCCCTCTTTCGACCTGACGTCTGACGTCTGGTTTTTGTTTGTGGAGGCGGTGTCGTCATTCTGGATGTACGTGTATTTTCCGCTCAGTTGAGTGAGGTGACGCGAGACGACGGCGTCGGTGGTGTTTTTGTTTTGTTGTTGGCGCCCCGGGGATGAAGAGGGGCACCCGACGGTAACGAGAGGTTGCACTTTGTGATCGGTCGAATGTCCGGGGAGCGAGGAATAGGGTGGGGGGTTGAAAAGAAACGCCAGTGTAGGGCAACGGGACGGTGAACGTTCCCGTGGTGTCGGAGGTGTGCAGTGGGGGGGAGGAAAAAAAAAAAAAAAAAAAAAGCGCGTAACGGCGCGGCTGCCGTGGTGGAAACGTTCTCTCCAACTGTGGTGGTGTCCCCTGTTCTCTATATCGTGTGTCCCCTCGCACAAGACGCTCTCTGGGCGGGTTTGATTCATTCATTTTTGCATAGTCACGTAGCGTAGAATGGAATGCGCAAGAGTTGAGTGAGACTGGCGACGGTATATGGTCTGAGCAGCGTCAGCTGCACTGCACTCCCCGGAAAAGAATCTTGGATGCCGTGCTAACTGAAATTTGGTGGACGGGGTTCTCAAGGCTGTTTTCCTATTTTGTTGTTTGTTTGTCTCTAGTTAAGATGGTGAAATGACGTCGAAGAAGCAGTATTGCAAATACTGTTATGGAAATGCCCTAGTTTGATGAAAGGAAATGTGTGTTGAATACAGGATGGTAAAGACCAAGTGCGTTGAAAGAAACGTTGTGAAGGAACGAACGTTCCCTGAATTGGTTTCTTTTTGTTCCCGAGTTGTGTACAATGGACGACGGTTGTGCCATATCGCAGCATTGCATCATCCCCAGGTTTTATTTCAATTGAGCGATAAAAAAAGGAAAAAGAGAAGAACAAGAACACTATCGAAATGGTCTATGGTGTGTGACCCACAATTGTTGTCTTTAAATCACTTACCCAACCATGTCGTAAAAATATTTTTTTTTTTTTTTACAGTGGCTGCCGAATGACCTAGATGTAACAGAGAGAGAGAAACACATGGCGTGTCAGATGTTTGTTTTCTTTTCCCCCCCGTCAAGTGGCAAATGCGAACACCGTCAGCTGTAATTGACGATCGACACTAGTATGGCGCGAAAAGGGGGTGCGACCTGTGCAGTTGTGGGTGAAACTTTGGGTGATGGGCTGTCATGCGGCATCGCGTGCGTTCATTACCCCTCGGCGGCGGCGGCGGCGCCGCAGCTCCGTCCAGCTCGCGCTCTCGGAAACAACCCTCTCGTAATGCCGCGTCTCCTCCGTCACTGCAATTTTCAAAGGGAAACCTGTGTGGCCGGTGGGGGTGTGTCAACCGTTGGCCTCAAGCTCCGCCGACAAAAAGTGTTGAGTGTATCCAGTGTGAGAGAGGTTGACGCTTTTCGTGGTGTGTGTGTGTGTGTGTGTGTGTGTGTGTGTGTGGCAATGTTTTGAAAAGTTTGCAACGTACGTTAAGAAGTGTTGACGCTGAAACTTGCGGGCTGTGTGGCCCTGGTGGTTGGCTGGCTGGAGACGCGGGCGTGTCCAGTCGGTCGGTTGTTGTGGCTGAAAGGTACGTATACGGTTCCGCCGTCCCGTCGGAACTGCGTCTGTCTGGAAGGTATGACGTGACGTGCAGTTTTTATTAGGTCAGCCCTTGTTGTGTATTGTTCCATTTGTTGCTCACTCGTCACCCGTATTTGGTGTGGCGATGTATGTGGACGTACTGCTGGATCAGTGTCAGGGTTTTCCGTGGGAGGTGTTGGTTGGGTTGGATTTGCCTGACACGGCTGAGTCCGCAATTGGCCTGCCGTTCGTTGATGCGATACGTGGGTTCTGAGGAAGAATGTGTACGAGATAGTTGCCCCTGCCCTGCCCTTTCTTTCGCGTTCGTGTGTGCCCCCCTTGTTGTGTAGTGTGGGTTGAACATGGTTCTTTACCGAGTGGGGGGGAATGGGATGGACGGATCCGTTGCTGTTGCTGTCACCGTCAAGACAACGCACGCACGCACGCACGCACCCCTGTCCTACGAGAAGGTGTGTCAACCGGGGTTTCGGTAGTCGTGTGTGTAGGGGACGGGGAGAAGCAAAGTGGAGAGTGCGGCACGGGCAGAGAGTGGAATTGGGGCGCGTTGATGTTGGGAAACATCCCCCAAGGGTTGCGGGATGATGTGGCGGTGAGAGCGGGGGGCGGGGGAGAAAAGAAAAGCGAAAAAGAACTAAGGAAGAGGAGGAGGCGTGCGTGCGCGCAGTGGCGGGGCCCCAAAGACCTGTCGTGTGGTGTCGGCCGAACGCGTGTGCGGGGCAGCGTCGGCACGGAGAAGCGAGGAGGAGAGAGAGAGAGAGAGCGCTGGTCTGATGGGTATTTTTTACCCCCTGTACTCGAAGGACCGGATCTGTCCTTGATCCCTGCCTTCTGTCTGATTATGTTGGGTAACAAAATGATGGGTCTCTTGGGTGTGTGTAGATGTTTGTTGTTTGAGTGAGTGTTATGGTGTTTGTATTTTATTTTTGTTTATCATGGTATGTTGTAGTTTGTGGTGTTTTGTCGTGATGGGAAATGTCGTTCTTGGGTCGGGTGGATTTTGTCCCAGATTTCTGATGAGTGGGTGGTTCGAATCCGTGGTTTGGTGGAAAAAAAAAAAAAAAAAAAAAAAACACTTTATGGATTTTTCTTTGGATGATTTCCGGGATTTTGATTGAGTATGTTATGGTTTGTGTATATGTCTCGGTTTGTCTGGTACCGGCCGGCATCAGCAGTAGTAATTCTGAAGTATTTGTTCTGCACCCTTTTTTACTCTTGTTATGTTTGGTGTCTGCGGCCATTGACCAGATTTTCAGAGCCGTAAGTGATGGCTGGTTCCTATGACGGTTTTGAAGATTTTCTTTTTGGCGCGCATATTTATTCTGTTTCCTTTGATGATTGGGTACAGTCTGAATATTGCTGCTGCAGCCTTGTTACAAACGTGTGTAACATGGTCTCTAAATGTCAACCTCTTGTCCAGCTTGATGCCTAGATACTTTATTGTGCCTGACCATGGAAGATTGTTATTTCTGAGGCGTATATGCAGGTTAGGAGGTATTCTTTTTGAATGTGAATCGTATTGTATTGCTTGGGTTTTCTCCGCGTTTATTGTTTTTTGTTTCCATTGGTTAGCCCATTTCTGGATGGATTGTAGGTGTTGCTCTATTTTTGTGACTCTATATTGCAGGTTAGAACTGCTGCGGTAGACTGCAGTGTCGTCTGCAAATAGTGACAAGTGTCCTCCCAGCTGTTTGTTTGTGTATATTGAGTAGAGAATGGGCCCCAGCACTGAGCCTTGCGGGACTCCAGCCTCTATGGATCTAGTGTTACTTGCCGCTCCTGGTACATGGACATAGAATGCTCTGTTGCGGAGAAAAGAAGCAATAATGTGGATGGGGCAGTTGTACTGGTGGAGCTTGTAGATAAGGCGTTATCCGAATGCTTTTCCAATGTCAAGCAGGACTGCTCCAGTACTGTGTCTAATGTTTCTGGCCTGACATATGTGCTCGACTAGTCTGGTCACCTGGTGGGTGGTGCTGTGTTCTTCGCGGAATCGGAATTGTTGTGGGATGATTATGTTGTTATCCTTTAAGAATTGAATTTCTTCAGTTCAGTTTGAATGAGCTTTCCGAGGACCTTTCCAAGGAAGTTGGCCTATAGTTTTGCGGAAATAATAAGTCCTTGTTTGGCTTTGGTAATGTGATGACTCGGGCCTGTTTCCAAGTAGTTTAGTCTGAAGCAAGCATTATATATTGATGTTAGATAGATAATTGATAGTTGCTGGAGGTAGGTGATGTAGTAGTTGCGGTTTGATGGAATCTGGGCCTGATGCCTTCTTAGGATGTGTGTATGTTTGTGATGTGATAAGATACGGGGTTTCTGCGTTTATTGGATTGTGAAAGATGTTCTGATCGGGGCACTCAGGATGCGGTTTTACCCTTCTGAGTACCATTTCCTGGTGGTCATCAGTTTCGTCATCTACCGCTTCTGGTGCTTGGAATTGCCTTTCTAGTGAATCCGCCAGTGCTTCAGCTCGGTCTGTGGGGTCGTTCCTTCCCCATGTAGATGTAGATGTTTCGTGTCTAGTTTACGAGTTTTAAGAAATTTCCAGAATTTTTCCTGGTCCCTTCCTGCTTCTCGTAACGTTTCCTCCCACGCCTCGCTACGGTGGTTTTCGGAGCTCTCTTTTTGATCCTCCCGGCCAATTGCTCTGATTTTCGTCGGTCGGCTGGGTCCCTGTAGTTTTGCCATCTCTTTCTGGCGCGCGCGGGCTGCGGTTGGCGCCTTTGGTGGCAACGGCCGGGGCAAGCAGCGGTGTGTGGTGTGGTGCGGGGCGGGCAGGGGCAGGGGCAGTGGCAGTGGCAGTGGCAGTGGTGGTTGACGGATGGCCTGGGGGCCGAAAAACGGGCCGGACGGCGGACGGATGTTGAGAGAGGCGGCGCGCACGCGTCTCGCGCGGACACAGGCGCCACAGCGTTGATGATTGGAAGGAGGTGCGGTGCGGGGATGGGCCCAGGAAAAAAGACGGTCGTGGCCCCTGTCTTGGGTGCGTGTCGACGTCAGCACCGTCGGTGTGGTGTGGTGTGGGCAGGGAGGGGGGGAAAAGCGGGCTGCGGGCTGCGGAGGGAATGGTGGTGGGGAGTAGGCACACATGTGGGCGGGCGCAAAATCGGCCGGTGCCCGTAAACCGCGGCGGGATATTGGGTGGAAAAGAGGGAAATTGTAGAAAGGAAAACAAGCGGAGGGGGCGAATGTGGTGGGGGGGACGGGCGGGGGCGAGGCGACAGCTTGCTTTTTCTTTTTCATTTTATTTTATTTTGTTGTAGTGTTTTTGTTTTTTTGTTTTTTTGCGTGTGTGTGGCCTTGGAGAGGCTGGTCTTGTCTGGCTTACGCTTTGGGTGCGTGTGTTGGTACTTTTTCGTTTTTTCTTGTTCTGCAGAGCAGGGGCGGGGCGGTGGGAACGGCTGGCTGGCTGTGCCCAGAGGAGGAGGAGACGCTGGCGGCGGGCCCGGCTCCTGGGGCTGCTGTTGCATGCGCTGTGCAAAGAAAGGAAGAGTGGGTTTGTTTGGCTGGTGAAGTGCATTATTTAAGTGTGGGCTTGCCGGCCTGGCTCCGATGCGCAGGTAGATAGATGCCGGCGGCGACCGCAGGCAGGCGCGTTGTGTGTACAGAGGGACGAGCCATGTGTTTTGCAAGCAGGACGTGGCGTGCCGAGTGGAGAGGAGGCGGCGGCTCGGCTCGGTTCGGCCCGGTCCGGCGGTGCCGCGCTGTTGTCGCGGACGTGAGCGCCCCCTGGCGGGCGGGTGGTTGGCGGCGGCGTGGTGGACGCGTGTGGCAGTTGTGTGCACGGGTTGCTTGGGCGAGTGAGCAGTGGCTGGCGGTGTTGGCGCGTCGTCGGGGAGGTACGTGTTGCGGCCGCGTCTGCTGCGCGCTGCGTCGTTGTGTCGACTGTGTGTGGGCGTGGGCACGTGTGCTCTGCCGAGGGCGTCGTAAAAAAGTGGGTCGCGGTGTGCGTGCGTAGCCCGTGATGATGTATTGTGCGTCGCGTCGTTGTGTGCGAAACGGATGCCGAGAGGTGTGTGGTGAGTGCGAAGCGCGAATGTGCGGCGTTTGGCGGTTTCGGTGTGTTTTCTGTTTTTGCGGCGTGAGAGTGGGGCTGGCTGGCTGTTTGTTGTTGGTGTTGCCTTGTGTGTGTAGGTTGATGGCGCGACGCGGAGGGGACGCCGTTTGCTGCGTGCCTTGCCTCGCGTGTGTTGGCGCGCCGTGCATGTGTTTGGGTCGTGGGGGCGGTGTTTTTGTTTGTATTTGGATTTTCATTTTTTGGCGTGTTGTGTCGTGTATGGCAAGGGCGAGAGGAGTAGTGCGGTAGTGGTAGTGCAGTAGTGTCGTTGCGGCACGGGCGTCTGGTGGGGCTGTGCGTCGTGGCGGGGAAGGTGTGTAGGTTGCGGCGATGCGGCGAGCCCAGCCCGTCGTTTGACGGTGTGCCGGGTGAGTTGCGCTGCGAATCGAGTGTGGCGGGAAGGGAGCTGCGTGGCGCCTGCGTCCGTTGGCAGCAGGGGCTGTGCTTTTGAGAGTTTGTTTGATTTCGGGACGACGACGACGACGACGACGACGACGACGACTGGTTGGTTGGTGGGTGGGGTGGCGTGCACGTTTTTCGTACTGGGCGAGTCGATTGCCTGCCGGCTGGCGAAAGGTGCGCCGCCGCCCGTCTCTCGCGCTCTGTGTTGTTTTTTTTTTTTTTTTCTGTGTGTGTCGGCTGCGTTTTTGTTTGCGGTGCGCGCGAAAACGGTGGTGCCGAAAGTGTGCCGGCGTGGCGTTGCGACCGCGACGGCGACCGCGACGAGCCGCGGGCGCGCCATTTGGCTGGTGTTGCGTGAAGAGCGGCTGTGTACGGGTAGTGGCTGTAGCCGTACGTGTACGTGCATCCGGCCCGGCCGCCAGCCCAGCCCAGCCGAGTCGGGTGAGCGGAGGCCGACACGTGGTGGTGCTCTGTGCTCTCTCGGCTCGGGGGGGTTTGTGTGTGTGTGTGTGTGTGTGCGTGCGTGCGTGCGTGCGTGCGTGCGTGTGTGTCTCGTTCGCTCTCCGGAATCTGCTCGTTCTGCTGATCCCCGCCTGTCGGCGTCGTTTATTTTTACTTATTTATTTTTTACCTGTTGTTTGTTTTTCGACGTCGTCTTGCAGTTTTGTCCTTTGCGGCGTGCCGACGACCCGCCGCGCGACCTTATGAAACCCCAAAGCGTGGCGTGGCGTGGCCGAGCCGCAGCAGCTAAGGGGGTGCGGCCGCCTCGACGCCTTAACCTCCTAAACTTCTTTAAGCCGTTAACGCAGCCACCTAAACTAACGTAACCTAACCTAAGCCCTTAGGCCAACCCCCAAGTCGCCTTAACCTAACGTACGTGACCGCAACCTTAGCTTAACGCCTACGTTAAGACGTGACGTCACGTCAACGCTTAACCTAACCCTGACGCCTTCTTAGCCTAACCTGACGTAACGTAAGGTAAGGTAACCGTTGAAAGAAAGAAACCACCTTTGTTTTGACGTTGAGGCGTGTAAGGTCGGCTGTGAGGGCAGATTCGGTGTGTCTGTAGTTGGGGCTGGCTGGTAATTTATTTTGTTTGTTTGTTTATCGTTGTTTTGTTTTCGCCTGTGGCGGGGGGGTTGGCGCTCCGTCGGCCGGTGCCATGTTGCGCAGGCGGCGATCGTAAAAAAGTAGAAAAAAAAAAAAGAAAAAAGAAAAAGAAAAATGTGTTGGAAGGGCTGTGGGTGTTGGCGGGCGAGGCGAGAGGAGGAGGACGGCCCGCGGCCGTGGCCCGACGGCTGCGGGCCGATCGGGAAAACGGCGGAAGGCGATGGGGCGGCGGAGGTGCGTTTGTGCACGGCCGTCATCGCCGCACGACTCGGCTCGTGTGGCTGTGGCGCCGGCCGCGGTGGCCGGGCTGCCGCGGCGACGGTGTGGGAGTTTTGACGAAGGTTTGGCCATTGTGGCGGGTCGTCGGCTGGGGCTGTGGGGGCGGCATTTGGGCGGGGGCGGCGATTCTCGGCGGGCCGACCCAGGCTGTGGCGCGCGGTGGCTGCAGTTTGGCCGTGGTTTGCGGCGCCGCCGCGGCGACTGGTTGGCGACCGTGGTGTCGGTGTGTGTAGCCCCATCCTCGGTGGTTTGAATGGCGCGGGTGGTTGCGGCGCAGGTTGGGGGCTGCTCCGCGCAGGCTGTCGGACGTTGGGCGGTAGCAAGCGCTCCTACCCACTTCTTCTTAACTTATCTTCAGTTGAGGGTAATGTAGGTTTTACCGGTAGGCATTTCCTACTTCATCTTTGTGTTTTTACGGGAGAGGAACATCGGGTTTGGATGTGTGTCATCTTTATTAGTGGTGTGTATCTGTCATCTAGTGTGGGATTTGTTTGTCATCATGTAGTTCTGCTGCGGCTTTCATCTTTGCAGCAGAGCTACAGGGCGTTTATATGTGGCCCTGTCATCATCAGGGGCTCCAAGGTTTCTGATCAGTGGGTTTCCTGCCTCTTCCTTGCTGTCGTAGAATCTTCTTGTAACTTCCTTAATGCGTTGTAGGACTTCAGGTTCAGGCGTGAGTTCTCGCAGGAATCTCGTCGGGAACTGCGAGTTTACGTGTAGAATTCTTCTGAGGGCCTTGTTTTGTAAGGCTTGCAGTCTAGATAGATGTTTGGTGGCAGCATTTCCCCACACGGTGCAGGCATATTCCATGATGGGGCGAATAAACATACGGTATATGAGCAGCCCATGGTCGCTGGAGAGAGTTGAGTTCTCGTTGAGGAGGGGGTAGAGAGCCCCCAGGCGCTGGTCAACTTTTCTTCGGACGGCGGTGATGTGCTGTTGCCAGGTAAGTTTTGCATCCATTATGACTCCTAGGTATGTGGCCATAGGTTGCCAGTCCATCTCCACTCCAAACAGCTGAAGCGCAGGTATCTGTGTGGGTCTCTTCCGTGTGAAGATGATTGCTTGACTCTTCTGTGCATTAAATTTCAGTCTCCATTTTCGGGACCAGTTCTCGATGTTTCGGCAGGCGTCGCGTAGTCGATGATGCATGATTATGGCCCATCTGCTCCGGGTGTAGACCGCTGTGTCGTCCGCGTATAGAGCCACTTCTACACGCGGTGTCCGAGGTAGGTCCGCTGTGTACAAAGAGTACAGGGTTGGCCCAAGCACTGACCCCTGCGGGACTCCAGCAGCGACAGGTCGTAGCGTCGAGGTGGCGTCGTTGATTCTGACTCGGAAGGATCGTCCTTGAAGGTAGGAAGCGAGCAGGACTACATAAGGTTTGGGAAACTGTAGATGTTGAAGTTTCCACAGTAGTCCTGTGTGCCAAACACTATCAAAGGCACGAGAGACGTCCAAAAAGATGGCCCCACAGAATTCTCGCTGGTTGTAAGCTTGAGTGATTTCTTCTACAACTCTCAGCAGTTGATGTGTGGTTGAATGTTGGCATCTGAATCCAAATTGCTCATCAGGCAGCATGTGATGGCGATCTATGAGAGTCTTGATACGCTTCAGCAGAAGCCTCTCAAAAACCTTGCTGAGATGAGAGAGTAGGCTGATCGGTCGGTAACTTCGAGGGTCCTTTCTGGATTTGCCTGGTTTGGGAACCGGCACAACTATGGCTTGTTTCCAGGCAGTTGGATAATTCTTCAGACGCAGGATGATGTTGAACAGAGCAGCAATGTAGATGTATGCGTTTGGTGGTAGTTCTTTCAGCATCTTCCCGTTGATGTTATCAAGACCTGGCGCTTTCTGGTTGTTTAGTCCACGTATGCAGACGTCGACTTCTTCTGGAGTAATCGGTGGTATGTCCTCTTCTTCCACTCTGTCAGGTGCTTGTAGGTATTCTTCAATTTCATGTTCAATCCGATGTACATGATTCCCATCCACCGGGTCGTCCACTGGTGTGAAGTTGTTTTCAAAAACGTCTGCAATGGCATTCGCTTTGTCGGCAGGAGTGTAGACGATACCATTGGGCGTTTCAAGTGGTGGTATCGTTGCCTTCCGCTTCGTGAAGAATCTGACAGTGTCCCAGGCTTCCGGATCGGGTGTAAACTCCTGCAGTTTGTCTGCCCATTGCCTGTTCCTGAAGTTTATGATGGCAGCTTTGATGCTTCTTCTCAGTAAGTTGATTCGTCGTTTCAGGGCCTGGTCCCTTGTCAGTCGCCAGTCCTTACAGAGCCTGTTCCTCTCACGTATCAGGTCAAGTATTTCCTGCGGAAGTCCTGGTCTTGTTGTCTGCTGTCTTCTAGTCATCGGTGTCGAGGTGGTAATGGCCGTTTGCAGGACGTCGTCAAGTGTCGCTAGCTCAGCCTCGATGTCTTCAGCGTCCGGATGAAGTGGTAATTCTTGATTGATAACTTCTTTATACCGATCCCAGTTCGTCCTTCTGAAATTCCATTTGGGTGGCTGATGAGTCGCTTGTGCAGCCAGGCGAAAAATGACCGGCAGATGATTTGAGTTTAGTGC
Organism: Schistocerca gregaria; assembly: GCF_023897955.1. Taxonomy (NCBI): domain Eukaryota; kingdom Metazoa; phylum Arthropoda; class Insecta; order Orthoptera; family Acrididae; genus Schistocerca; species Schistocerca gregaria. The sequence goes on from NW_026062378.1 coordinate 22,390, forward strand.
GTGCCGCACCTCTGCTGTCAGGAATTGATTGAGCCCCTTCGTTATGGCTATGTCAATTACGTCTGGATTGCCATGAGACGGGTAGCAGGTAGGTTCATCCGGGCCGCACGCAAAGGCATTTGCCTGTTCCAGTACTTGCAGGAGGCGCCGTCCGCTGTAGGTAGTGGTCCGCGAATTCCAGGCTGCATGCTTCGCATTCATATCGCCAGCAATGAAGAGCTTTCCTCGCATTTGTAGGAGCGCTGTCGCATCCTCTACATTTAAAACTGGTTTCGGTGGTCGATATACTGCAACGAAAGTCACCATTCCCACTGATGTGTCCACTGCTATTGCTGTGGCTTCAATTGATCCCATGTCTGGTACCGGCACAGGGTAGTGTTTAATGGATCGTTTGATGTAAATTGCTGTGCCACCGCCCGCTGTAAGTCGATCCGTTCTGTAGCAGCTGTAGTTCGCAATATTTGCTCGGAGTCTCGGCTTCAGATGTGTCTCAGAAATAAGGCAGATGTCGATGTTTTCGTCGATCAGGAACTGTCGTACGTCGAGTAGGTCATGATATATGCTGTTGGCATTGTAGGTAGCCACGCAAAGATCTTCAATTCTGCGAACTCGAGCCATTATGCGCTGAGTGTTGGGTTGCCAGTTGGTCGAAGCACGTTTCTAATCGTGGCTTCAACTGTTGCTGCCAGGGTCGCTGGTAGAGCTTGAATAGCCCGACTCATCTCTGTGACAGCTGTCATCATGCCAGTCATGAGCTGTACTATGTCAGCGTACGATGGTGTTGTCGGCTGCTGTGATGGTTGTGATGTTTGCTGCTGCGACGGTTGTGGTGTGGTTGTTGCCTCAGGTCTTCGCCCACGTAGTGGTGGGAAGGTAGACGGATCGGGGTTGTAGTCGTCCTCATGTCGCGCCCTTGTGGAATTTTCTTGCTGCGCCCATGCTGCAGGTCGAGACTGTTGTTGCTGCAGATGTGCGATGCGTCGCTCCATCAGCGGTGGTTGTCCAGTTTGTCGTCCTTCTGCGTAGCGCTGGCTGGCAGGGGTGCTTCTGACGACAGTGTTTCTTCTAATGCGGTTCCTTTCCCTGGATGTGAGCGGTGGCAGTCCTCTCATCCGTCGACTGGCATCTTTATGTTTTGGGCAAGTCTTGTAATTTGCGGGGTGATTGCCCCCACAAAGCCCACATTTCGCTGGTTGTTCCTTAGGAACCGGGCACTGCCGGCTGTCATGGGGTCCGCCGCATTTGACACACACCCAAGCCATCGTGCAGTGTCTGGCAACGTGATTAAATCCTTGACAGCGGAAGCACTGCGTGATTCCGCGTTGTTTGCGTAATATTTCTGCTGTGACTTCCAGGGCAAAGAGCCTGTGGATTTGTAGAATCTTCCTGCTGTCCAGGGAGTCAGGAAGGATGACAACTCTCAGTCCGGACTTCTGGTTGGTGCCAGGCATTCGGTGGAAGTCTACAACGTGCACCGTGTAGCCCATCCGTTGCAGTTCTTCCTTTACATCTTCATTTGTGAGGGAAGCGACTACTCCTCGCAGTACCACTTTCAGCATGGGTGCCCGTACAGTTGGGAAGGTATACATGGGTATACCTCTGGCTCCAACAAGGTCCATCACGCGTACATAGTCTTCATTGGAGGAGACAGTAAGCTTCAATTTGTCTCCTCCCGCTTGTTTAGCAGAAAACGGTTGCTTCAAGTTTTCTTTGAGCCAGTCGTACAATTCCTTATATGTGTCTGGATATTGCATTACTATAGGTGGCATTCTCTCCGCCGGTTGTGAAGGCCTTTGCTGTTGTGACGCCTCGCTTTCGTCCGCAGCCGAAGTTTCTTCCTCGATAGCGTTGTATCTATTTCGTGTTTCAAGCCCTTGCCCTTGCGGTGGTTGCGATGCTTGTATCTTAGCTTGCCGTTTTCTTGGCGGGTTTCGAAATCCGTCGTCCAACTGAGTTTGGTGTTGTGATGTGCGGCCGTCTTCGCTTCGTTTGCGGCTTAAAGAGCTGCCGCCATTTGCATCGGTACTGCTCCCAGTTGCATTGTCGAGTTGCATAGCTTCATAAGCCGACTGTGATATCATACCGCCGTCCGTGTTCGCCGTGTTCGGAGTACTGGGTACATTTTCCAACTCCATGCTTTCTTCAGGTGGCTGAGATGCCGTCTGTGCGTTCTGCAGTTGAGGTGCAGTCGGCGCGGGTGCAAACAGTTCCGGATATGCTTGCCTAGCTCTGGCCATTCTCGATTGCCGGGTCGTCATAGTCTCATTTCCCTGCCTCCATTGAAGGTTCGTCATCAGTGGGGGGTCAGATGAGGCCGCCGACGAAGCATGCTCCGCCGGACGGCGATCTGCCACACCCTTCGCGGAGTTATCGCCCGTTATCATCGCAGCGCAAGCGTCATACGTCTGCTCACAACGGAATACTAACTCGAACTGGGGTAGCAAGCGCGGGAGGCGCGGCGCGGCGGCGCGGCGGCGCGCCGAGTGGCGGCCGCTCTCTCGGCCGTCCGCGCCCGCCCGCGACACTGGCTGGGCCAGGCGCGTGCGCGGCTATTCTCTGCTGCGCGCCCCTCGCTGTTGTGCGTCGTCGAAGGAGAGAAGGAAGCGAAACCAAGGGGAAAAAAGAAAAGAGAACAGGCAAAAGATGGCAGACCAGGCGGCTACGAACGAGACTGCCGCGGCACCCGCCGCCACCGGCACTACGAAGAAGGCCAAGTCTGCGTCGTCTGCGAAGAAGCCGCGCGCCAAGCCTGCGCACCCGCGCACCTCTGAGATGGTGACGGCCGCCATCAAGAGTCTGAAGGAGCGCGGCGGGTCGTCGCTGCAGGCGATCAAGAAGTACATTGCCGCGCACTACAAGCTGGACGCGGAGAAGCTGGCGCCCTTTATCAAGAAGTACCTCAAGTCGGCCGTCGTGGCTGGCGAGCTGGTGCAGACGAAGGGGAAGGGCGCGTCGGGCTCTTTCAAGCTTGCCGGCGCCGGCGGCGGGGCGGCCGAGGGCGGCAAGGCTCGTGGTGGCGGCGGTGGTGCGAAGAAGAAGCGCGCCGCTCCGGCCAGCAAGGAGAAGAAGGGGGCCCGTGCGGCCGGCGCAAAGAAGGCTGGCGGCGTGAAGGCGGCGACCGGTCGGAAGGCGGGCGCCGCCAAGAAGGCGTCTGCGGCGTCGGCCGCTCCCGCGGGTGCGAAGAAGGCGGCTGCGGCCAAGCCGGCCAAGGCCAAGTCGCCGTCGAAGGCGAAGAAGGCCGCCAAGGTTCCGACGAAGAAGCCGAAGGCGCCGCGCCCGAAGAAGGCGACGGCGACGCCGTCTAAGGCGAAGGCTTCGCCCAAGAAGAAGAAGTAAAAAGGGCAGGGAAGGGTTGGCGGTTGACACCGTCGCCTGGTGGCCGGCGCGCAACCAGAGGCTGTCGCGCGGTCCCGGACAAAAACAAAAACGGCCCTTCTCAGGGCCATCAAAGCACGTCGGGAAGGTGTTGATTGTCGTGTCGTGGTCGGTCGGTTGCCTTGTCTGTCTGTCTTGCTTGCTGGCGTTTGTTTGTTTGTTTCATGTGTGGATGGTGTTTGCGTGCCGCGGTGGTTGGATTGTGGGGTCGTTGGCGGGCGTGGGCGGCGGCGCCGCGGTCGGTGTTACATAAAGTGTATTTTTACTTTTATTATTTTTACCTATTTATTTTGCGCCGCGTTTGTTTGTTTGTCTTGGTGGTGGTTTTGGAATAGTCTTTTTTGGCTTTGCTTTCCGGGCGTCACGTTTTGTGCCGTGGCGCTATTGACGCTTGCGACTTGGCTCGGCCGGTGCGGTGCTTTTTTTTTTTTTTTTTTTGGAAACGGCGGCGCCGGGCCGGGCCGGGGGTGGGACGACTGGACTGGAGAGTGAGTGGGGAACTAGTCGTTGCGACCGACAAAGTTTTGCTCGCGACGGAGAGACGTTAGTGGCCCTGAAAAGGGCCGTTTTGTTTGTTTGGCGGTGTGCGGGTTTAGGCGCGCTCGCCGCGGATGCGGCGCGCGAGCTGGATGTCCTTGGGCATGATGGTGACTCGCTTGGCGTGGATTGCGCACAGGTTGGTGTCTTCGAAGAGGCCGACGAGGTAGGCCTCGCTGGCCTCCTGCAGGGCCATGACTGCGGAGCTCTGGAAGCGCAGGTCGGTCTTGAAGTCCTGGGCGATCTCGCGCACTAGGCGCTGGAATGGCAGCTTGCGGATGAGCAGCTCTGTGCTCTTCTGGTAGCGCCTGATTTCTCGCAGGGCGACGGTGCCCGGCCTGTAGCGGTGGGGCTTCTTGACGCCGCCGGTGGCGGGCGCGCTCTTCCTCGCCGCCTTGGTGGCGAGCTGTTTGCGCGGCGCCTTTCCGCCGGTGGACTTGCGGGCCGTTTGCTTTGTCCGGGCCATGGCTACTGCGGATGCGGATGCGGCGTGGAGGATATGCGTGCGCGACGGCGTCCGGTGCTGCCTTGACAACGGGCCCGCGCGCCCCGGGTGCTGCGCTTATATGCCCTCGGTGCGCGGTGGTGGGGGGAGGGGAGGGCGGGCCGCGGGGCCCCAGAGTCTATATAGGGGGGCGGCGCGCGCGCTGGGCGCCACAACCGTAGCCGACTCGCTAGCGCCGGGTGAGGAGCTTGCCTTGCTTTCTGTTTTTTATATTATTGTGGTTGAGACGCTTGAAGAAGAAGAATGACAGGCCGCGGCAAGGGAGGAAAGGGGCTCGGCAAGGGTGGCGCCAAGCGGCACCGCAAGGTGTTGCGCGACAACATCCAGGGCATCACGAAGCCCGCGATCCGCCGCCTGGCGCGCAGGGGCGGCGTGAAGCGCATCTCTGGTCTGATCTACGAGGAGATGCGCGGAGTGCTGAAGGTGTTCCTGGAGAACGTGATCCGCGACGCGGTGACGTACACTGAGCACGCCAAGCGCAAGACTGTGACGGCCATGGACGTGGTGTACGCCCTGAAGAGGCAGGGGCGCACCCTGTACGGTTTCGGCGGTTAGGCGGTGTGAGACCGAAGGAAGGAAAGAGAGATAGATTGAAAAACGGCCCTTTTCAGGGCCACCACAGTGTTCGGAAGTTGAAAAGTGCGAAAGAGTCTGTGTTGCTGGTTTTTCTCTTTTCCTTTTTAGTCTACTTGGCCTTTTAGTTTTGTTTGGAGTTTTTTTTTTTTGACGTGGTGTGCGGTGCGGTTGGGAGGGAAGGAAGGAAGCGTGCCCTTGCGTTGTGTGAGCTCCTTCCTTCCTTCCTTCCCCTCCCTCTTTGCTTGTATGCTTCTTGTCGGTGGATGGGCTGTGTGTTGCGGCGCGGCTGAGTGCCGAGGGGTTATTATTTTTGAGGTGTGTTGTTGTGCGCCACGTGTGCTGGTTAATGGTCGCGAGACTGTGCGTGCGTGGAGTTGAGTGGAGGAGGTGGCCAAGTACGTGTGTACAAGATGGCGGCGCCTGTGTGTGTAAGAAGGAAAAAACCGTACACAGAAAGAGAGAGAGAGAAAAGTGGTGCGACGAACGACTGGAATTCTGCTTTGGACGTAGGTTTGTGTGGTGGCCCTGAAAAGGGCCGATTGTGTTTTGTTTTTTGAGCCGAGGCGGCAAATGGCGCGCTGCGTGCCAAGGGAGCACGCGGCGGTTGCCGATTGCGCTGTCTCTCTTTTAGGCCTTCTTCTCGGTCTTCTTTGGCAGCAGGACGGCCTGGATGTTGGGCAGGACACCTCCCTGTGCGATGGTGACGCCCGACAAGAGCTTGTTGAGCTCCTCGTCGTTGCGTATGGCGAGCTGCAGGTGGCGCGGGATGATGCGCGTCTTCTTGTTGTCGCGGGCCGCGTTTCCGGCCAGCTCGAGCACCTCAGCCGCGAGGTACTCCATGACGGCGGCGAGGTAGACGGGCGCCCCGGCGCCGACGCGCTCGGCGTAGTTTCCCTTGCGCAGGAGGCGGTGGATTCTGCCGACCGGGAACTGGAGCCCAGCCCTGCTTGAGCGGGACTTTGACTTGCCCTTGACTTTGCCTCCCTTTCCGCGTCCGGACATGGCGATGGGCTAGTTTCGAAAGAAGCGAGAAAGAAAAGCACAACGCCCCAAACGGTGCGAGCCGCAGCGAGTCGAGCAGCGGAGTGCGTGCCGGCGCCGGCGGGGTGGGGGTCCTTTATGGGCTCGGGTGCGGCGGCCGGTTGCGCGCGCGCCCCATTGTTCGGCGGCCGCAGCAGGGCGAGCTGGTAAAGGTGCGGCGGCGGCGTGCGGCGGGTGCGTTCTGGATTTCCGGACGTGGTCGGGTGTGCGTTATCGGTAAAAAGCCAAATTGTCGTTTCTGAAAAGCAAAAGTCGTCTTGCACACTCGGCGCGGACGGGGCTCTAGACCACGTGGGCGCTCGCTCTGACATGGGATAGACCGTGAAGAAAGAGGAACATCACGCCTCGAGTAGGTGAATATAAATAGTCGAAATTGTTCGAGAATTTCTGTGCCATAGGTGTTAGGGAAGCTGCAGTCCAGGGACCCGCCGAGCCACATAGTCAAACAGACTGACTGTGAGGCCCTTGGTGGTATCCCGCGCCTGCTAGGTGTAGGGAAATTTTTCCACTGGCGCGGAAATTGTCGAAATATAGGCTTCCCTATCTGAAACCTTATAACATCGAGTAGGTGCCCGCCATGGCGGACACACGTGATCCAACCTCTGTCAGCGTCCCTCATGGAGTGCAGCCACACGACAGTTCACTTCCACCATCGTCATCATCACATTCACATACTTCAATTCATCCCCCCTCATCACCTTCCTCGTCAGACACTAGCTGTGACTCTGACCAGCTTGTCATAGCCACAGACAGCGACTCGGGCTCGGTCTCCTCATTGACCGACCCTGAAGTCAGACGTAGCGAAAGGCTACGTAAGATCAACTCTGGGCAGCCCCCGCAACCCGCAGCCGCGGAGAAACTCCGGGCGCGCGAAAACCAGAGCGTGGTTTCAAATGCGCAAGACGCAAAAGTACGACAACCACCACTAGACCAGCAGAAGCAACATCAACAAAAGCAGGTGGATCACTCAACTGCGACCGCAGATGCGTCCAATAATCAAAAGCAAAATCAAATTGCAGGCGTCGGAACGGTGCAAGGCGCTCAAAACACAACGGTGCCCCCAGCAATGACACAAACTCAGCGCCAGCCCAGAGGCAGAAGGGTGCCCCCGATAACGGTTTTTGAGACCAAAGGGTACACTACCCTAATCGGTCAGATACAAGGGAAGCTGAAAGGAGCACTAAGCACATCCTACAAGGGTGACAGCATCGTATACCAGGCAACAAATCCCGAGGACTTCCATTTCCTCAAAGAAGAATTTCGAAAACGGAAGATTGAATTCTTCACATACAGTGACGACCCGAAGGGGACACTTAAGGTCGTCATTAAAAAGCTCACTCCATACTGGACCACAGACGATGTCAAAAACGCCCTAATTGAGAAAGGGTTTCAAGTGCAGGACGTGTTTCAGCAAACGAAACCGCAGACCATTGTAAACGAATACGGCGAAACAGTCTCGGCTCCCAGAATAAAAACGGCCAATTTTCAAGTGAATCTCCTGAACACTGCTGAGGCTCGCAAAATATTCAAAGTTACACATCTGCTACACATGCAGGTCACGGTGGAGCTATACAAAAGACCAAACGGTCCGACGCAATGTTATCTGTGTCAACGCTTTGGGCATGGGGCGTCTCAGTGTGAACTTAGACCCCGCTGCGTGAAATGCGCCGGGCCACACCTTTCTGGGGCCTGCACTAAAAAGCCCGACGCGCCAGCAACGTGCGCAAACTGCGGGGGCAACCATCCAGCCTCCTTCAGGGGCTGCTCAGAGCGAGAGCGGATCGTCCAGGCCTGGGAACGAAGACGAGCACCCCCAACCAGCAGACATGTCCCACCAACCACCACACCGCGAACAGCAGCGGCAACAAAACCACCCCCGCCACCACCTGCGGATACACCACACTCCTCCCCTCCACCAAAACAAACTCAGGTGGGAACAAATACATTAGAAACTCCCTCAACACCACAGGAAGCAGTTGCATCCTGTTCCCCACCACCGGAGCGATCTCCGCCCCAAGCACAGCCCACGCTCGCCGAAATAGTGAGAACAGGGCGCACCCCACCAAACTCCCCTAAAACAAAGCCCACAATCCCGAAACAACAACCTGGCAGAATCCTGCCCTCCAAGGTGACTCTACATCCGCCGCTAACCGCACCTCCCCCCAGCACCTGTGTTCTAAAGGAACAGACAAGTGCGACACCTCTCCCCTCAACCTCTGCAGCGACTGAGGCTGCCCCCCCACTAGCCAGTCATTCAATGGCAACCGCCACAGAGCCCCCAACTGCTCCTGCGGTGACAATTCAAACCAACATCGCCAGTGACAACACCACTGCCCAGCAAAGCATCACAGAGGACTCACAGGTACAAACACCTCAAATTTTATCACAAATCTGGCAGTTTGTCAAAAACCTTCTCCCTCAAAATTTTGTTACCAAAATCACACAGATTATCAATCAGTTCTTAGCAGCCCCAGATCTTCTCAGTAAAGTGACACTAATTATCACAAACATCTTGCCCCTGCTCCTAAATGGCAAATGAAAACCAGCACATCACTATCGCCATCTGGAACGCTGACGGTGTTTCCCACGATCGATTCGAGCTCGAGATGTTCCTCGATGATCATGGGGTGGATGTGGCACTCCTAAACGAGACCCACCTAACCCCTGATGAGAGCTTTCGAGTCCGAAATTATGTGTTGGCCAGAAATGACCGCCCTAACAGACCAGGTGGCGGTACAGCCATTCTCATTAAAAATCGAATATGCCACAGGGTAATACAAACGCCACCACTCATAAACACAGAGGCAACAGCAGTCGAAGTTATTCTTAACAACCACCCCACACTTCTGGTGGCGGCATACCACCCACCCCAAGCCAGACTGTTTCCCAGTGACCTGGACGATCTCTTGGACATAAACCACAGAACCATAATAGGAGGGGACCTGAATGCCAAGCACAGGGCATGGGGATGTCGTACTACAAACACAAGTGGCAACAAACTACTGAGATACCTTGATAACCATCCAGCAGTAAGGGTTGTCTCAACTGATGAGCCTACTCATGTTCCCTATGACTCCAGGTGCCTGCCTGACAAATTGGACATATTCCTCTTAAAAAACGTTAACCTCAACACAACGACAGAGGTAATCAACAGCCTAAATTCAGACCATAGCCCTGTTATTCTAAGATTTCAGGGTGACCAAGACATTCCAAGTAACAGAATAATTACAACTTACAACACAAATTGGGCGAGGTACAAGGAACTGGTCACTCTACACATACCTGACCAGGCTCCTGACATGCAGACCCCAGAAGAAATCGACCAGGCTATAGCAGAATTAACCCAAATCATCACGACGTGTGGGGAAGCATCAACCATCAAAATAACGCACAACAGCGGACGGAGCAACCTGCCCCCAGACCTTGCGCAACTAATTACGGACAAGAACAGAACGCGCAAGAGATGGCAAACTTTTCGTGACCCCCAAGACAGGAGACGCATGTTTAGGATGGCCAGGGAAATCCAGACCAGACTTAAACTGCTACGAAGTGCTAGATGGGAACAAAGCCTGCAAACAGCAGAGCAAAATCCCGAAAAATTCTGGGGAATCATCAAATCCAGACGACAACCCCAAAAAGCCAGCAGACCACTTCATGGGCAGAACGGTTTAGTCTATACCCCACACGACAAAGCAACCGCCATGGCAAACACGCTCGAGCTGCAATTCCAAGAGAATATAATCGATGAAGACGAGGAAGAAGCAGAAGCCCTGGAGCGCAGAGTTGAGCGTCACCTACATCGAACACTTCGTGCCAGACCAGTCACCAACTTTGTGCCGACCACTGAACGTGCAGTCTCTGTTCTCATCAGGCGAATCGGCAATGCAAAAGCCCCTGGTCCCGATAACATCAAACCCCCCTTTCTTAGAAACCTTCCTCAACCTGCTATCTCTCACCTTACAGCCATCCTAAACAGTTGCCTCTCCATACAATACTTCCCTTCAGCCTGGAAGGTTGCAAAAGTTATTTCCATTCCAAAGCCCAATAAAGATCAGTTATTCCCGCAAAACCACCGCCCCATCTCCCTACTATGTCATCTCTCCAAACTTCTCGAAATTCTTATACAAAACTCCCTACTCCAGTTTCTATCCATAAACAACATCATCATCCCTGAACAATTTGGTTTTCGTGCTGGACATAGCACTGTACAGCAAGCCATTCGCCTGGTGGAGCATGTCTGCACGGAGAAGAGCCAGGGCAACAGCACCGCAGCTATTTTCTTGGATATTGAAAAGGCTTTTGATCGTGTTTGGCATGACGGCTTGCTATATAAGATCTCCAAACTCAACTGCCCTCTCCACCTGCTGAAAATCATTCAGTCTTTCCTCTCTGACAGGAAATTTTACTCATACATAGAAAAGGCAAAAAGTGGCATGAAACTCATAGAAGCAGGTGTCCCACAGGGATCTGTGCTTGGCCCCCTCCTATATCTTCTGTATACAAATGACATCCCGAAAGAGCCGGGTGGCAACATAGCCTTATATGCTGATGACACAGCACTCTATCTCAGTGGCAGAAACATTAATTACCTAGCCTACAGCCTACAACGACATCTCAACAAAGTTGCAAACTGGTGCAACATCTGGAAAATAAAAATAAATGCTGACAAATGTCAAACAATCCTATTTTCTCATAAAATCAAGAAACCCATAATAAACATCACCTACAATGAACAAATACTCCCATGGAAAAATGAAATCACATACTTAGGACTAAAATTGGACAAAAACCTAACATTCAAGCATCACATAAGAGAGGCTAGGAACAAAGGCTCCGCCCGGCTCTACCAACTATACCCATTATTAAAGGGAATGGGATTGTCCATATCAGCAAAGCTCAGAATCTGGAAAACAATAGTCCTGCCTGTCATCCTCTACGGCTCTGAAGTGTGGAGCATGGCAGCAGACACTAATCTAGCCCAATTGGAGGTCGTCCAAAATAAAACCCTAAGAATTATTGCAGACGTACCAAGACTGACTAGCAATGAGGAAATCAGGGCAATGCTAGGGCAACCCTCTTTCTATCACATAATCAAACAAAAATCACAAACATTCTACGAATCATCTCATTCATCACCGTACCAGCTCATCAATACACTGGGACGGAACCCTCACCCTCAACTCAGAGCTCCTATCAACACACTCCATCGCCACTACAGGCGGTAACCATCTTCTCATCCTCATGAAACAGGATACTCATCTCCACCTCTATCAACATCATCATCACTAACGCCATCCACCCGGGGGGAAAATCCCCAAGCCATTACTGCACACAAGCCACATACGAACCCACAGGATCATTTCGTGAGACAGAGCGTTGAAAGAACGCTGGCACTCCAGAACTAGCATGGGTGCAAACCCAGCCATCTCATGTCCGGCGGGTGCCACTGTGTGGGGAGACGCTGACTGGAGCGGAGCGCCTGACTGACTGACTGACTGCGCGTGCCTGCCTGCCTGTTTGTTCGTGATGCCGCCCAAGACTAGCGGGAAAGCCGCCAAGAAGGCTGGCAAGGCGCAGAAGAACATTTCGAAGGGCGACAAGAAGAAGAAGCGCAAGAGGAAGGAGAGCTATGCCATCTACATCTACAAGGTGCTGAAGCAGGTGCACCCTGACACGGGCATCTCTTCGAAGGCGATGAGCATCATGAACAGCTTCGTGAACGACATTTTCGAGCGCATTGCGGCCGAGGCTTCTCGCCTGGCGCACTACAACAAGCGCTCGACCATCACGTCCCGCGAGATCCAGACCGCTGTGCGGCTCTTGCTGCCTGGCGAGCTGGCCAAGCACGCGGTGAGCGAGGGCACGAAGGCGGTGACCAAGTACACGAGCTCCAAGTAAGGAGGTGGCTCTTGGAAATAGGAGGCTCGTCCGCGGCGCGGCGAAGAAAAGAAAAAAACGGCCCTTTTCAGGGCCACCAAAATGCCTTTGCGGGAAGGGCGGAATTGTTGTTGTTGTGAGCGGGTGGACGGCGGCACAGCTGTAGCTGTAGCTTGTGGTGCGGCGCCGGCGCCTTTGGTTTTGGTGTGACGTTGGGATACGCACTTTAGCCACAGCCGGGTCGTGGGCGTGGGTGTTTCGAGACGTGTTGGTGTTAGGGGGGCGGATCGCTGGAGTTGGCTTGTTTGATATATATTTTTTTTTTTTTTTTTTTTGTCCCCTTTGTATGGTATGGCCGGAGGTGTGGAACGGAAAGCAAACCGCGATTGTCGGATGTCACACCGTTGGTGGCGAGGGTGAGAAACACGTTGCCGCCTACAGCTGCTTCTACGCCGAGCGGGTGGGTTAAGTTAGTTGGTTGGTTGGGCGACGTAAAAGTGGAGCGTGGAGGTGTGTGTGAACGTGAGGAGACACGCATTGCATTGTATTTGTACGCGCGAGGTGAGTTAGGAGACCACGCGCCACGACGTACGGTGCCCTCTTTCGACCTGACGTCTGACGTCTGGTTTTTGTTTGTGGAGGCGGTGTCGTCATTCTGGATGTACGTGTATTTTCCGCTCAGTTGAGTGAGGTGACGCGAGACGACGGCGTCGGTGGTGTTTTTGTTTTGTTGTTGGCGCCCCGGGGATGAAGAGGGGCACCCGACGGTAACGAGAGGTTGCACTTTGTGATCGGTCGAATGTCCGGGGAGCGAGGAATAGGGTGGGGGGTTGAAAAGAAACGCCAGTGTAGGGCAACGGGACGGTGAACGTTCCCGTGGTGTCGGAGGTGTGCAGTGGGGGGGAGGAAAAAAAAAAAAAAAAAAAAAAAAAGCGCGTAACGGCGCGGCTGCCGTGGTGGAAACGTTCTCTCCAACTGTGGTGGTGTCCCCTGTTCTCTATATCGTGTGTCCCCTCGCACAAGACGCTCTCTGGGCGGGTTTGATTCATTCATTTTTGCATAGTCACGTAGCGTAGAATGGAATGCGCAAGAGTTGAGTGAGACTGGCGACGGTATATGGTCTGAGCAGCGTCAGCTGCACTGCACTCCCCGGAAAAGAATCTTGGATGCCGTGCTAACTGAAATTTGGTGGACGGGGTTCTCAAGGCTGTTTTCCTATTTTGTTGTTTGTTTGTCTCTAGTTAAGATGGTGAAATGACGTCGAAGAAGCAGTATTGCAAATACTGTTATGGAAATGCCCTAGTTTGATGAAAGGAAATGTGTGTTGAATACAGGATGGTAAAGACCAAGTGCGTTGAAAGAAACGTTGTGAAGGAACGAACGTTCCCTGAATTGGTTTCTTTTTGTTCCCGAGTTGTGTACAATGGACGACGGTTGTGCCATATCGCAGCATTGCATCATCCCCAGGTTTTATTTCAATTGAGCGATAAAAAAAGGAAAAAGAGAAGAACAAGAACACTATCGAAATGGTCTATGGTGTGTGACCCACAATTGTTGTCTTTAAATCACTTACCCAACCATGTCGTAAAAATATTTTTTTTTTTTTTTACAGTGGCTGCCGAATGACCTAGATGTAACAGAGAGAGAGAAACACATGGCGTGTCAGATGTTTGTTTTCTTTTCCCCCCCGTCAAGTGGCAAATGCGAACACCGTCAGCTGTAATTGACGATCGACACTAGTATGGCGCGAAAAGGGGGTGCGACCTGTGCAGTTGTGGGTGAAACTTTGGGTGATGGGCTGTCATGCGGCATCGCGTGCGTTCATTACCCCTCGGCGGCGGCGGCGGCGCCGCAGCTCCGTCCAGCTCGCGCTCTCGGAAACAACCCTCTCGTAATGCCGCGTCTCCTCCGTCACTGCAATTTTCAAAGGGAAACCTGTGTGGCCGGTGGGGGTGTGTCAACCGTTGGCCTCAAGCTCCGCCGACAAAAAGTGTTGAGTGTATCCAGTGTGAGAGAGGTTGACGCTTTTCGTGGTGTGTGTGTGTGTGTGTGTGTGTGTGTGTGTGTGGCAATGTTTTGAAAAGTTTGCAACGTACGTTAAGAAGTGTTGACGCTGAAACTTGCGGGCTGTGTGGCCCTGGTGGTTGGCTGGCTGGAGACGCGGGCGTGTCCAGTCGGTCGGTTGTTGTGGCTGAAAGGTACGTATACGGTTCCGCCGTCCCGTCGGAACTGCGTCTGTCTGGAAGGTATGACGTGACGTGCAGTTTTTATTAGGTCAGCCCTTGTTGTGTATTGTTCCATTTGTTGCTCACTCGTCACCCGTATTTGGTGTGGCGATGTATGTGGACGTACTGCTGGATCAGTGTCAGGGTTTTCCGTGGGAGGTGTTGGTTGGGTTGGATTTGCCTGACACGGCTGAGTCCGCAATTGGCCTGCCGTTCGTTGATGCGATACGTGGGTTCTGAGGAAGAATGTGTACGAGATAGTTGCCCCTGCCCTGCCCTTTCTTTCGCGTTCGTGTGTGCCCCCCTTGTTGTGTAGTGTGGGTTGAACATGGTTCTTTACCGAGTGGGGGGGAATGGGATGGACGGATCCGTTGCTGTTGCTGTCACCGTCAAGACAACGCACGCACGCACGCACGCACCCCTGTCCTACGAGAAGGTGTGTCAACCGGGGTTTCGGTAGTCGTGTGTGTAGGGGACGGGGAGAAGCAAAGTGGAGAGTGCGGCACGGGCAGAGAGTGGAATTGGGGCGCGTTGATGTTGGGAAACATCCCCCAAGGGTTGCGGGATGATGTGGCGGTGAGAGCGGGGGGCGGGGGAGAAAAGAAAAGCGAAAAAGAACTAAGGAAGAGGAGGAGGCGTGCGTGCGCGCAGTGGCGGGGCCCCAAAGACCTGTCGTGTGGTGTCGGCCGAACGCGTGTGCGGGGCAGCGTCGGCACGGAGAAGCGAGGAGGAGAGAGAGAGAGAGAGCGCTGGTCTGATGGGTATTTTTTACCCCCTGTACTCGAAGGACCGGATCTGTCCTTGATCCCTGCCTTCTGTCTGATTATGTTGGGTAACAAAATGATGGGTCTCTTGGGTGTGTGTAGATGTTTGTTGTTTGAGTGAGTGTTATGGTGTTTGTATTTTATTTTTGTTTATCATGGTATGTTGTAGTTTGTGGTGTTTTGTCGTGATGGGAAATGTCGTTCTTGGGTCGGGTGGATTTTGTCCCAGATTTCTGATGAGTGGGTGGTTCGAATCCGTGGTTTGGTGGAAAAAAAAAAAAAAAAAAAAAAAAAAACACTTTATGGATTTTTCTTTGGATGATTTCCGGGATTTTGATTGAGTATGTTATGGTTTGTGTATATGTCTCGGTTTGTCTGGTACCGGCCGGCATCAGCAGTAGTAATTCTGAAGTATTTGTTCTGCACCCTTTTTTACTCTTGTTATGTTTGGTGTCTGCGGCCATTGACCAGATTTTCAGAGCCGTAAGTGATGGCTGGTTCCTATGACGGTTTTGAAGATTTTCTTTTTGGCGCGCATATTTATTCTGTTTCCTTTGATGATTGGGTACAGTCTGAATATTGCTGCTGCAGCCTTGTTACAAACGTGTGTAACATGGTCTCTAAATGTCAACCTCTTGTCCAGCTTGATGCCTAGATACTTTATTGTGCCTGACCATGGAAGATTGTTATTTCTGAGGCGTATATGCAGGTTAGGAGGTATTCTTTTTGAATGTGAATCGTATTGTATTGCTTGGGTTTTCTCCGCGTTTATTGTTTTTTGTTTCCATTGGTTAGCCCATTTCTGGATGGATTGTAGGTGTTGCTCTATTTTTGTGACTCTATATTGCAGGTTAGAACTGCTGCGGTAGACTGCAGTGTCGTCTGCAAATAGTGACAAGTGTCCTCCCAGCTGTTTGTTTGTGTATATTGAGTAGAGAATGGGCCCCAGCACTGAGCCTTGCGGGACTCCAGCCTCTATGGATCTAGTGTTACTTGCCGCTCCTGGTACATGGACATAGAATGCTCTGTTGCGGAGAAAAGAAGCAATAATGTGGATGGGGCAGTTGTACTGGTGGAGCTTGTAGATAAGGCGTTATCCGAATGCTTTTCCAATGTCAAGCAGGACTGCTCCAGTACTGTGTCTAATGTTTCTGGCCTGACATATGTGCTCGACTAGTCTGGTCACCTGGTGGGTGGTGCTGTGTTCTTCGCGGAATCGGAATTGTTGTGGGATGATTATGTTGTTATCCTTTAAGAATTGAATTTCTTCAGTTCAGTTTGAATGAGCTTTCCGAGGACCTTTCCAAGGAAGTTGGCCTATAGTTTTGCGGAAATAATAAGTCCTTGTTTGGCTTTGGTAATGTGATGACTCGGGCCTGTTTCCAAGTAGTTTAGTCTGAAGCAAGCATTATATATTGATGTTAGATAGATAATTGATAGTTGCTGGAGGTAGGTGATGTAGTAGTTGCGGTTTGATGGAATCTGGGCCTGATGCCTTCTTAGGATGTGTGTATGTTTGTGATGTGATAAGATACGGGGTTTCTGCGTTTATTGGATTGTGAAAGATGTTCTGATCGGGGCACTCAGGATGCGGTTTTACCCTTCTGAGTACCATTTCCTGGTGGTCATCAGTTTCGTCATCTACCGCTTCTGGTGCTTGGAATTGCCTTTCTAGTGAATCCGCCAGTGCTTCAGCTCGGTCTGTGGGGTCGTTCCTTCCCCATGTAGATGTAGATGTTTCGTGTCTAGTTTACGAGTTTTAAGAAATTTCCAGAATTTTTCCTGGTCCCTTCCTGCTTCTCGTAACGTTTCCTCCCACGCCTCGCTACGGTGGTTTTCGGAGCTCTCTTTTTGATCCTCCCGGCCAATTGCTCTGATTTTCGTCGGTCGGCTGGGTCCCTGTAGTTTTGCCATCTCTTTCTGGCGCGCGCGGGCTGCGGTTGGCGCCTTTGGTGGCAACGGCCGGGGCAAGCAGCGGTGTGTGGTGTGGTGCGGGGCGGGCAGGGGCAGGGGCAGTGGCAGTGGCAGTGGCAGTGGTGGTTGACGGATGGCCTGGGGGCCGAAAAACGGGCCGGACGGCGGACGGATGTTGAGAGAGGCGGCGCGCACGCGTCTCGCGCGGACACAGGCGCCACAGCGTTGATGATTGGAAGGAGGTGCGGTGCGGGGATGGGCCCAGGAAAAAAGACGGTCGTGGCCCCTGTCTTGGGTGCGTGTCGACGTCAGCACCGTCGGTGTGGTGTGGTGTGGGCAGGGAGGGGGGGAAAAGCGGGCTGCGGGCTGCGGAGGGAATGGTGGTGGGGAGTAGGCACACATGTGGGCGGGCGCAAAATCGGCCGGTGCCCGTAAACCGCGGCGGGATATTGGGTGGAAAAGAGGGAAATTGTAGAAAGGAAAACAAGCGGAGGGGGCGAATGTGGTGGGGGGGACGGGCGGGGGCGAGGCGACAGCTTGCTTTTTCTTTTTCATTTTATTTTATTTTGTTGTAGTGTTTTTGTTTTTTTGTTTTTTTGCGTGTGTGTGGCCTTGGAGAGGCTGGTCTTGTCTGGCTTACGCTTTGGGTGCGTGTGTTGGTACTTTTTCGTTTTTTCTTGTTCTGCAGAGCAGGGGCGGGGCGGTGGGAACGGCTGGCTGGCTGTGCCCAGAGGAGGAGGAGACGCTGGCGGCGGGCCCGGCTCCTGGGGCTGCTGTTGCATGCGCTGTGCAAAGAAAGGAAGAGTGGGTTTGTTTGGCTGGTGAAGTGCATTATTTAAGTGTGGGCTTGCCGGCCTGGCTCCGATGCGCAGGTAGATAGATGCCGGCGGCGACCGCAGGCAGGCGCGTTGTGTGTACAGAGGGACGAGCCATGTGTTTTGCAAGCAGGACGTGGCGTGCCGAGTGGAGAGGAGGCGGCGGCTCGGCTCGGTTCGGCCCGGTCCGGCGGTGCCGCGCTGTTGTCGCGGACGTGAGCGCCCCCTGGCGGGCGGGTGGTTGGCGGCGGCGTGGTGGACGCGTGTGGCAGTTGTGTGCACGGGTTGCTTGGGCGAGTGAGCAGTGGCTGGCGGTGTTGGCGCGTCGTCGGGGAGGTACGTGTTGCGGCCGCGTCTGCTGCGCGCTGCGTCGTTGTGTCGACTGTGTGTGGGCGTGGGCACGTGTGCTCTGCCGAGGGCGTCGTAAAAAAGTGGGTCGCGGTGTGCGTGCGTAGCCCGTGATGATGTATTGTGCGTCGCGTCGTTGTGTGCGAAACGGATGCCGAGAGGTGTGTGGTGAGTGCGAAGCGCGAATGTGCGGCGTTTGGCGGTTTCGGTGTGTTTTCTGTTTTTGCGGCGTGAGAGTGGGGCTGGCTGGCTGTTTGTTGTTGGTGTTGCCTTGTGTGTGTAGGTTGATGGCGCGACGCGGAGGGGACGCCGTTTGCTGCGTGCCTTGCCTCGCGTGTGTTGGCGCGCCGTGCATGTGTTTGGGTCGTGGGGGCGGTGTTTTTGTTTGTATTTGGATTTTCATTTTTTGGCGTGTTGTGTCGTGTATGGCAAGGGCGAGAGGAGTAGTGCGGTAGTGGTAGTGCAGTAGTGTCGTTGCGGCACGGGCGTCTGGTGGGGCTGTGCGTCGTGGCGGGGAAGGTGTGTAGGTTGCGGCGATGCGGCGAGCCCAGCCCGTCGTTTGACGGTGTGCCGGGTGAGTTGCGCTGCGAATCGAGTGTGGCGGGAAGGGAGCTGCGTGGCGCCTGCGTCCGTTGGCAGCAGGGGCTGTGCTTTTGAGAGTTTGTTTGATTTCGGGACGACGACGACGACGACGACGACGACGACGACTGGTTGGTTGGTGGGTGGGGTGGCGTGCACGTTTGTCGTACTGGGCGAGTCGATTGCCTGCCGGCTGGCGAAAGGTGCGCCGCCGCCCGTCTCTCGCGCTCTGTGTTGTTTTTTTTTTTTTTTCTGTGTGTGTCGGCTGCGTTTTTGTTTGCGGTGCGCGCGAAAACGGTGGTGCCGAAAGTGTGCCGGCGTGGCGTTGCGACCGCGACGGCGACCGCGACGAGCCGCGGGCGCGCCATTTGGCTGGTGTTGCGTGAAGAGCGGCTGTGTACGGGTAGTGGCTGTAGCCGTACGTGTACGTGCATCCGGCCCGGCCGCCAGCCCAGCCCAGCCGAGTCGGGTGAGCGGAGGCCGACACGTGGTGGTGCTCTGTGCTCTCTCGGCTCGGGGGGGTTTGTGTGTGTGTGTGTGTGTGTGTGCGTGCGTGCGTGCGTGCGTGCGTGCGTGTGTGTCTCGTTCGCTCTCCGGAATCTGCTCGTTCTGCTGATCCCCGCCTGTCGGCGTCGTTTATTTTTACTTATTTATTTTTTACCTGTTGTTTGTTTTTCGACGTCGTCTTGCAGTTTTGTCCTTTGCGGCGTGCCGACGACCCGCCGCGCGACCTTATGAAACCCCAAAGCGTGGCGTGGCGTGGCGTGGCCGAGCCGCAGCAGCTAAGGGGGTGCGGCCGCCTCGACGCCTTAACCTCCTAAACTTCTTTAAGCCGTTAACGCAGCCACCTAAACTAACGTAACCTAACCTAAGCCCTTAGGCCAACCCCCAAGTCGCCTTAACCTAACGTACGTGACCGCAACCTTAGCTTAACGCCTACGTTAAGACGTGACGTCACGTCAACGCTTAACCTAACCCTGACGCCTTCTTAGCCTAACCTGACGTAACGTAAGGTAAGGTAACCGTTGAAAGAAAGAAACCACCTTTGTTTTGACGTTGAGGCGTGTAAGGTCGGCTGTGAGGGCAGATTCGGTGTGTCTGTAGTTGGGGCTGGCTGGTAATTTATTTTGTTTGTTTGTTTATCGTTGTTTTGTTTTCGCCTGTGGCGGGGGGGTTGGCGCTCCGTCGGCCGGTGCCATGTTGCGCAGGCGGCGATCGTAAAAAAGTAGAAAAAAAAAAAAGAAAAAAGAAAAAGAAAAATGTGTTGGAAGGGCTGTGGGTGTTGGCGGGCGAGGCGAGAGGAGGAGGACGGCCCGCGGCCGTGGCCCGACGGCTGCGGGCCGATCGGGAAAACGGCGGAAGGCGATGGGGCGGCGGAGGTGCGTTTGTGCACGGCCGTCATCGCCGCACGACTCGGCTCGTGTGGCTGTGGCGCCGGCCGCGGTGGCCGGGCTGCCGCGGCGACGGTGTGGGAGTTTTGACGAAGGTTTGGCCATTGTGGCGGGTCGTCGGCTGGGGCTGTGGGGGCGGCATTTGGGCGGGGGCGGCGATTCTCGGCGGGCCGACCCAGGCTGTGGCGCGCGGTGGCTGCAGTTTGGCCGTGGTTTGCGGCGCCGCCGCGGCGACTGGTTGGCGACCGTGGTGTCGGTGTGTGTAGCCCCATCCTCGGTGGTTTGAATGGCGCGGGTGGTTGCGGCGCAGGTTGGGGGCTGCTCCGCGCAGGCTGTCGGACGTTGGGCGGTAGCAAGCGCGGGAGGCGCGGCGCGGCGGCGCGGCGGCGCGCCGAGTGGCGGCCGCTCTCTCGGCCGTCCGCGCCCGCCCGCGACACTGGCTGGGCCAGGCGCGTGCGCGCATTCGAGTGCGGGAAGCGGAGCCGAGTGGTTGTCATCGCATGGCGCTGCGTCTCTCAATCTCGAATACGAGCTTGCGTGCATAACGCAGTTAATGGTACGCTAATACCAGAAAGCAAATTGAAGTGACCCACATAGGGCGAATGTAGGCGAGATTCCTCTGGAATAGCCAGAGGAGATAGGGATGGATAGCTCAGGGCAACCTGAGGCACCAGGGCCTCCTCCCCAGGCGGAAGTTCAACCAACGAACATCCCCCTGGGCGGGGTACGTCCGCGCGCCTCCAGAAAGGATTCAAACCGTAGGGCAATCTCAATCTCCGCGGACAGGGCTAGGTCTGAGTCTGTGAACCCCCACTCTTCACGCCGAAACCCCGATCCGATGAGACAAGATCAACCGCACACGTCGCTGGAACGCCGCAGCGACACGACACACCAAGCCAGTGCAACACAGCACGCCAAACCCACCACAAACAGGGACGACAAGATGGCCGCCAAACACCGACTTGAGCTAGCGCGCCACAACATTACCGACAACGACGCTCCATACCACTCAGACAGCGATGATGCGGGCAACCCACAATTCTCAAGCGACGAGGAAATGGACCTCGACGATGGCCAGGGCGAATTCCAACTAGCCAGGAAAACGCTGAAGAGAAAAAAGTCACTGGAATCCGAAGCGCCGAACAAGTTCGCCGTCCCAACGGCGAACAAGTACGACGCGCTGAATGACAAAACCACCAATCCGGACGCTGCCAACAATACAACAGAGGGTACCCCACCCCAACAGCAGACCACCACCACACTGGCACAACGAGCGGTCCCTAGAAAACCGCGCGTTCCGCCGATCACAATTGAATATCCTGGGCATTACTTGACACTAAACAAAACCCTCAAACAGTACATGGAAGGTCCCATTAAAGCCATCCATAAAGGGAAATCGATTAAGTACCACTTTGAGTCGGTAAAGGACCAACGCACAGCGTTGGAATTCTTTAACCACCACCGAATCGGGAATTACACACACCAACCACAGGCCGACAGACAACTGAAAGTGGTGATAAAAGGCCTACCAAACTCAGTAAAAGAACACGAAATAGAAGAAGAACTACAACTTAAAAATTTCACAACGTCCAATGTACACCAGTACAAAAAGAGGGACGAAAACACTAAAGAGCTACGTCCAATGGACGTCTACTGCGTCACACTGGAGAAAAATCCAGAAAACGAGGCAATTTATAACACAAGATACTTACTCGATACAAAAATAACAGTAGAATCCTACAAGAGCAAAGAAGGCCCCCCACAATGTAAAAAGTGCCAAGGGTTCTTCCACACATCAAACTATTGTAACATGCCGACGCGCTGCGTCAGATGTGGCGGTGACCATAGAGCCTTCCAATGCCAAGTACCAAAAGACGGACCTCTTCACTGTGTAAATTGCAACAAGGATGGCCACCCAGCCTCATTCAGAGGCTGTGAAGAATTCCAAAAAGCAATTGAGGCCTACAACAAACAGCGCCCACAGACACAAACGCCAGCACCCAGACCCACAATCCGACAAACTGCAATGCCCACCCCAGCAGAAGCAAACCGAATCGGAAGAAGAAACTGGGCAACTCTTCCTCCACAAACCAACAGCGCCACAACCCCCTCCAACAACAGCGGCCTAGAATCCATCCTAAGTTTTGTAAACCAATTAAAATCACTGTGGGACAAAGTCCAGAACTCAAACTTAATACAACAAATATTAACCATCATCAATAACTTCACTCAAGCACCGGACATAATGTCCAAGATCACAACCGTCGTCGGAGGAATGATGACCATCTTCAGTACCTTCAATGGAAATTAGGCCCCCTAAGAAGAAACACCTTCGTTTTTGCAATTTCAATGCAAATGGAATCGCAAACAAAAGGGAAGTACTAAATGAGTTCATTGAGGAACAGAAGATAGACGTCCTTCTCGTCACGGAAACCCACCTGCAGCAAAACGCAACCTTAAACCTCCGCAACATGATTTGCCACAGGACAGACAGAAGAAACAGGCGGGGAGGTGGCACCGCCATATACATCCGCCCCTACATCACTCACCACCCCGAAATCACGCCACCGATGCACTCACTCGAGGCCACAATTGTGCAAATTGAAACGGCGCAAGGCAAAATAGCCCTAGTAGCCGCTTACCTCAGCCCCAGAGCAGAGTATGAGGAACAAGACCTTACGTGGATATTCGACAACCACGAACGGGTCCTCCTATGTGGTGACCTTAACGCCAAAAACGAGGCCTGGAATTGCAGGAGGAGCAATGCAAGAGGTGTCAGACTCCTTGACCTACAAGGCCGCCTCAATGCAGCAGTAACAGCCCCAACAGACATAACATACATCCCCTTCAACAGCCTCCACCGGCCAGACGTACTGGACATCTGTATCACAAAAAATCTAGATCCGGAAATGAACCTACAAGTAAGAAATACACTAACATCGGACCATCTTCCGGTAATAGGCCACATCGGTGACGCATTGGAACCCCCAAGACCACGGCAAACCATAAACGTTGACTGGGCACAGTATGAACGGTGGTTAAACAACAATGTCACCCCCACAGCAGCGCTCAACACCGAAATACAAATAGAAGAAGCCATCCGCACCATCACAGATAAGATAACTACAGCATATAAACGGGCATCCTGCAAAACAACGTTCCTGGAGGTCAAGTATAACACACTCCCACCGCTAATTCAGGACCTTAAATACCTGAAAAACCAGGAACGTCGCAGATGGATCCGAACCAGAGACCCGCAAGCAAGGAGAGAAGTCAACAGGCTCACCAGGGAGATCCACAAAAGAGCAAAAGAGTGGAAAGCAGAGGTCTGGGAGGACAGGATGGCGGCGCTGCAACTGCGCCTGCGAGACGACTGGAAGCTAATAAAGAACCTTCGGACACCAAAGCAACATAAACCGGCCCTCAGGGACGAAAACAATATGGTTTTCGACGATCTCAGGCAGGCTGAGCTATTTGCCTCCACATATGAATTACAAAACAGAGTGGAGCAGAGGGCAGCACAACTACCTGACGAAGAGGAATTCAACAGGAGAATCCAAGCAACTATTCAAAGAATAAGATCGAACCCAATCAATGACGCAGCAGAACTAACAACCACTGCTGAAGTCCGCACGATTATACGGCGACTTAACAACAACTCCGCGCCTGGACCAGACAAGGTATCCAATGAGCAACTAAAACACCTGCCACGCAAACCACTGGTACTGCTCACCCGCATAATCAACGCATGCCTACAGAAAAGTCACTTCCCTGACGTGTGGAAGGTGTGCAAAATCGTGCCCATCCCAAAGAAAGGAAAGGACCTCACAAAACCGGAAAACCACCGCCCCATAAGCCTGCTGCCAACAATGTCCAAGGTTCTGGAACGCGTAATACTTCCGAGAATCAGGCAACCATTACTAGCCAACCATGTCATACGCAGAGAGCAGTTCGCATACCAAGAAACCCTTTCAGCGGAACTGCAGCTCCTGAGGATCACTGAGTTCGTAACAAAAAACATGAACCTCTCCAGATTCACGGCGGCAATTCTCCTGGACGTGGAAAAAGCGTACGACAAAGTGTGGAGAGACAACCTCCTAGTAAAACTGTATGAGGACACCGATCTCCCACGCTGCTACCTAAAACTCATCGACAACTATCTAACAAACAGAAGATGCTTTGTGACCATCAACGGGAAAAGGTCAGAAATAAAAACCCTCCACGAGGGCATCCCACAAGGGTCAGTCATCTCGCCCACACTGTTCACAGTGTATGTAAACGACCTACCAACAACACAGGACACAGTGCTGGCCCAGTTCGCCGACGACACGGCGCTACTGGCCAGCAATAGAAGACTTGACACCACGATCAGAAAGCTACAAGAGCAAGTCGACCTAACAGAAACATGGGCCAGACTAAACCGGATAAAAATAAACGCATCAAAAACCGAGGCCATCCTATTTACAAGACGGCGCCCTGAACTCCACGACAGACTAGAAATCAACGGTGAGCGGGTCCCGTGGAAACAAACAGTCCGCTATCTAGGGGTCACCCTAGACAGCAAAATGATCTTCAAAACACACCTAGAAGACAAGAAAATAAAAACCACGAAAGCCATCCATGCCCTCTACCCCATCTTGGCCAGCAAGGACATGCTACCAGCAACGAAACTAAAAATATACAAATCCATCATACTACCGGCCATGCTATATGGATGCTCCTCCTGGGGCATCACATGCAGAACCAACCTCGCAAAGCTCCAGACGCTGCAAAACAGATGCCTGAAGCTGATCCTGAATGCCCCCCCATGGACAAGTACTGAGCGAATACACAGAGAACTCGAGATGCCAAACATGGCTGAACTTGTAAAGGAGGCAACAACCAGACTAGTGGACAAGGTAAACAGACTCAGACCTGAGCTTAATCAGTTAGAGGAAATAGCTGTCTACGAACCGGCACCCTGGCACAAAATCAGGGTGCCCTTGACCATCATTAGAAACTAGGATGACCACCATAGATTAGCATAGAAACATCACGAGTGCCGGCCGCGATCTAGATGGAAACATCAAGAAAGTGTAGCTAGTTCATAGGTAGAAAACACCAAGCAAATGTAGCTAAGATATAGACTAGAAACATCAAGAAATTATAGGTAGTAAATAGGTTAGAAGTACCAAGCAAATAGATTTAGCACACAGGGTAAAAACGAGAGACAAGTGTAAACAGTACTTAGGATAGAAACATCAAGATGAACTAGGTTAGAGCTCGCAAAACAGGAACAAAAGTAGCATAGACACATCAAGAATGTTAGGATAGATAATGTAAAGACTGAAGTATAAATGTAATAGGCCACGACCAATTCAAGACCACTAACGAGGCCCTAAAGGACCAAATCAGTGCCCAAAGGGACCTCTAAAGAATTAAAAATGGTGCCCCTATTTATAAATAAATAGTGACCCCAAATAAGTAACCCTACCAGCACACATGAGGGACCAATCGCCTCAGGCGATAGCACCCTTGCCTCCAACACACACACAAAAAAAAAAAAAAAAAAAAAAAAAAAAAAAAAAAAAAAAAAAAAAAGCGCGTGCGCGGCTATTCTCTGCTGCGCGCCCCTCGCTGTTGTGCGTCGTCGAAGGAGAGAAGGAAGCGAAACCAAGGGGAAAAAAGAAAAGAGAACAGGCAAAAGATGGCAGACCAGGCGGCTACGAACGAGACTGCCGCGGCACCCGCCGCCACCGGCACTACGAAGAAGGCCAAGTCTGCGTCGTCTGCGAAGAAGCCGCGCGCCAAGCCTGCGCACCCGCGCACCTCTGAGATGGTGACGGCCGCCATCAAGAGTCTGAAGGAGCGCGGCGGGTCGTCGCTGCAGGCGATCAAGAAGTACATTGCCGCGCACTACAAGCTGGACGCGGAGAAGCTGGCGCCCTTTATCAAGAAGTACCTCAAGTCGGCCGTCGTGGCTGGCGAGCTGGTGCAGACGAAGGGGAAGGGCGCGTCGGGCTCTTTCAAGCTTGCCGGCGCCGGCGGCGGGGCGGCCGAGGGCGGCAAGGCTCGTGGTGGCGGCGGTGGTGCGAAGAAGAAGCGCGCCGCTCCGGCCAGCAAGGAGAAGAAGGGGGCCCGTGCGGCCGGCGCAAAGAAGGCTGGCGGCGTGAAGGCGGCGACCGGTCGGAAGGCGGGCGCCGCCAAGAAGGCGTCTGCGGCGTCGGCCGCTCCCGCGGGTGCGAAGAAGGCGGCTGCGGCCAAGCCGGCCAAGGCCAAGTCGCCGTCGAAGGCGAAGAAGGCCGCCAAGGTTCCGACGAAGAAGCCGAAGGCGCCGCGCCCGAAGAAGGCGACGGCGACGCCGTCTAAGGCGAAGGCTTCGCCCAAGAAGAAGAAGTAAAAAGGGCAGGGAAGGGTTGGCGGTTGACACCGTCGCCTGGTGGCCGGCGCGCAACCAGAGGCTGTCGCGCGGTCCCGGACAAAAACAAAAACGGCCCTTCTCAGGGCCATCAAAGCACGTCGGGAAGGTGTTGATTGTCGTGTCGTGGTCGGTCGGTTGCCTTGTCTGTCTGTCTTGCTTGCTGGCGTTTGTTTGTTTGTTTCATGTGTGGATGGTGTTTGCGTGCCGCGGTGGTTGGATTGTGGGGTCGTTGGCGGGCGTGGGCGGCGGCGCCGCGGTCGGTGTTACATAAAGTGTATTTTTACTTTTATTATTTTTACCTATTTATTTTGCGCCGCGTTTGTTTGTTTGTCTTGGTGGTGGTTTTGGAATAGTCTTTTTTGGCTTTGCTTTCCGGGCGTCACGTTTTGTGCCGTGGCGCTATTGACGCTTGCGACTTGGCTCGGCCGGTGCGGTGCTTTTTTTTTTTTTTTTTTTGGAAACGGCGGCGCCGGGCCGGGCCGGGGGTGGGACGACTGGACTGGAGAGTGAGTGGGGAACTAGTCGTTGCGACCGACAAAGTTTTGCTCGCGACGGAGAGACGTTAGTGGCCCTGAAAAGGGCCGTTTTGTTTGTTTGGCGGTGTGCGGGTTTAGGCGCGCTCGCCGCGGATGCGGCGCGCGAGCTGGATGTCCTTGGGCATGATGGTGACTCGCTTGGCGTGGATTGCGCACAGGTTGGTGTCTTCGAAGAGGCCGACGAGGTAGGCCTCGCTGGCCTCCTGCAGGGCCATGACTGCGGAGCTCTGGAAGCGCAGGTCGGTCTTGAAGTCCTGGGCGATCTCGCGCACTAGGCGCTGGAATGGCAGCTTGCGGATGAGCAGCTCTGTGCTCTTCTGGTAGCGCCTGATTTCTCGCAGGGCGACGGTGCCCGGCCTGTAGCGGTGGGGCTTCTTGACGCCGCCGGTGGCGGGCGCGCTCTTCCTCGCCGCCTTGGTGGCGAGCTGTTTGCGCGGCGCCTTTCCGCCGGTGGACTTGCGGGCCGTTTGCTTTGTCCGGGCCATGGCTACTGCGGATGCGGATGCGGCGTGGAGGATATGCGTGCGCGACGGCGTCCGGTGCTGCCTTGACAACGGGCCCGCGCGCCCCGGGTGCTGCGCTTATATGCCCTCGGTGCGCGGTGGTGGGGGGAGGGGAGGGCGGGCCGCGGGGCCCCAGAGTCTATATAGGGGGGCGGCGCGCGCGCTGGGCGCCACAACCGTAGCCGACTCGCTAGCGCCGGGTGAGGAGCTTGCCTTGCTTTCTGTTTTTTATATTATTGTGGTTGAGACGCTTGAAGAAGAAGAATGACAGGCCGCGGCAAGGGAGGAAAGGGGCTCGGCAAGGGTGGCGCCAAGCGGCACCGCAAGGTGTTGCGCGACAACATCCAGGGCATCACGAAGCCCGCGATCCGCCGCCTGGCGCGCAGGGGCGGCGTGAAGCGCATCTCTGGTCTGATCTACGAGGAGACGCGCGGAGTGCTGAAGGTGTTCCTGGAGAACGTGATCCGCGACGCGGTGACGTACACTGAGCACGCCAAGCGCAAGACTGTGACGGCCATGGACGTGGTGTACGCCCTGAAGAGGCAGGGGCGCACCCTGTACGGTTTCGGCGGTTAGGCGGTGTGAGACCGAAGGAAGGAAAGAGAGATAGATTGAAAAACGGCCCTTTTCAGGGCCACCACAGTGTTCGGAAGTTGAAAAGTGCGAAAGAGTCTGTGTTGCTGGTTTTTCTCTTTTCCTTTTTAGTCTACTTGGCCTTTTAGTTTTGTTTGGAGTTTTTTTTTTTTTGACGTGGTGTGCGGTGCGGTTGGGAGGGAAGGAAGGAAGCGTGCCCTTGCGTTGTGTGAGCTCCTTCCTTCCTTCCTTCCCCTCCCTCTTTGCTTGTATGCTTCTTGTCGGTGGATGGGCTGTGTGTTGCGGCGCGGCTGAGTGCCGAGGGGTTATTATTTTTGAGGTGTGTTGTTGTGCGCCACGTGTGCTGGTTAATGGTCGCGAGACTGTGCGTGCGTGGAGTTGAGTGGAGGAGGTGGCCAAGTACGTGTGTACAAGATGGCGGCGCCTGTGTGTGTAAGAAGGAAAAAACCGTACACAGAAAGAGAGAGAGAGAAAAGTGGTGCGACGAACGACTGGAATTCTGCTTTGGACGTAGGTTTGTGTGGTGGCCCTGAAAAGGGCCGATTGTGTTTTGTTTTTTGAGCCGAGGCGGCAAATGGCGCGCTGCGTGCCAAGGGAGCACGCGGCGGTTGCCGATTGCGCTGTCTCTCTTTTAGGCCTTCTTCTCGGTCTTCTTTGGCAGCAGGACGGCCTGGATGTTGGGCAGGACACCTCCCTGTGCGATGGTGACGCCCGACAAGAGCTTGTTGAGCTCCTCGTCGTTGCGTATGGCGAGCTGCAGGTGGCGCGGGATGATGCGCGTCTTCTTGTTGTCGCGGGCCGCGTTTCCGGCCAGCTCGAGCACCTCAGCCGCGAGGTACTCCATGACGGCGGCGAGGTAGACGGGCGCCCCGGCGCCGACGCGCTCGGCGTAGTTTCCCTTGCGCAGGAGGCGGTGGATTCTGCCGACCGGGAACTGGAGCCCAGCCCTGCTTGAGCGGGACTTTGACTTGCCCTTGACTTTGCCTCCCTTTCCGCGTCCGGACATGGCGATGGGCTAGTTTCGAAAGAAGCGAGAAAGAAAAGCACAACGCCCCAAACGGTGCGAGCCGCAGCGAGTCGAGCAGCGGAGTGCGTGCCGGCGCCGGCGGGGTGGGGGTCCTTTATGGGCTCGGGTGCGGCGGCCGGTTGCGCGCGCGCCCCATTGGTCGGCGGCCGCAGCAGGGCGAGCTGGTAAAGGTGCGGCGGCGGCGTGCGGCGGGTGCCACTGTGTGGGGAGACGCTGACTGGAGCGGAGCGCCTGACTGACTGACTGACTGCGCGTGCCTGCCTGCCTGTTTGTTCGTGATGCCGCCCAAGACTAGCGGGAAAGCCGCCAAGAAGGCTGGCAAGGCGCAGAAGAACATTTCGAAGGGCGACAAGAAGAAGAAGCGCAAGAGGAAGGAGAGCTATGCCATCTACATCTACAAGGTGCTGAAGCAGGTGCACCCTGACACGGGCATCTCTTCGAAGGCGATGAGCATCATGAACAGCTTCGTGAACGACATTTTCGAGCGCATTGCGGCCGAGGCTTCTCGCCTGGCGCACTACAACAAGCGCTCGACCATCACGTCCCGCGAGATCCAGACCGCTGTGCGGCTCTTGCTGCCTGGCGAGCTGGCCAAGCACGCGGTGAGCGAGGGCACGAAGGCGGTGACCAAGTACACGAGCTCCAAGTAAGGAGGTGGCTCTTGGAAATAGGAGGCTCGTCCGCGGCGCGGCGAAGAAAAGAAAAAAACGGCCCTTTTCAGGGCCACCAAAATGCCTTTGCGGGAAGGGCGGAATTGTTGTTGTTGTGAGCGGGTGGACGGCGGCACAGCTGTAGCTGTAGCTTGTGGTGCGGCGCCGGCGCCGGCGCCTTTGGTTTTGGTGTGACGTTGGGATACGCACTTTAGCCACAGCCGGGTCGTGGGCGTGGGTGTTTCGAGACGTGTTGGTGTTAGGGGGGCGGATCGCTGGAGTTGGCTTGTTTGATATATATTTTTTTTTTTTTTTTTGTCCCCTTTGTATGGTATGGCCGGAGGTGTGGAACGGAAAGCAAACCGCGATTGTCGGATGTCACACCGTTGGTGGCGAGGGTGAGAAACACGTTGCCGCCTACAGCTGCTTCTACGCCGAGCGGGTGGGTTAAGTTAGTTGGTTGGTTGGGCGACGTAAAAGTGGAGCGTGGAGGTGTGTGTGAACGTGAGGAGACACGCATTGCATTGTATTTGTACGCGCGAGGTGAGTTAGGAGACCACGCGCCACGACGTACGGTGCCCTCTTTCGACCTGACGTCTGACGTCTGGTTTTTGTTTGTGGAGGCGGTGTCGTCATTCTGGATGTACGTGTATTTTCCGCTCAGTTGAGTGAGGTGACGCGAGACGACGGCGTCGGTGGTGTTTTTGTTTTGTTGTTGGCGCCCCGGGGATGAAGAGGGGCACCCGACGGTAACGAGAGGTTGCACTTTGTGATCGGTCGAATGTCCGGGGAGCGAGGAATAGGGTGGGGGGTTGAAAAGAAACGCCAGTGTAGGGCAACGGGACGGTGAACGTTCCCGTGGTGTCGGAGGTGTGCAGTGGGGGGGAGGAAAAAAAAAAAAAAAAAAAAAAAAAGCGCGTAACGGCGCGGCTGCCGTGGTGGAAACGTTCTCTCCAACTGTGGTGGTGTCCCCTGTTCTCTATATCGTGTGTCCCCTCGCACAAGACGCTCTCTGGGCGGGTTTGATTCATTCATTTTTGCATAGTCACGTAGCGTAGAATGGAATGCGCAAGAGTTGAGTGAGACTGGCGACGGTATATGGTCTGAGCAGCGTCAGCTGCACTGCACTCCCCGGAAAAGAATCTTGGATGCCGTGCTAACTGAAATTTGGTGGACGGGGTTCTCAAGGCTGTTTTCCTATTTTGTTGTTTGTTTGTCTCTAGTTAAGATGGTGAAATGACGTCGAAGAAGCAGTATTGCAAATACTGTTATGGAAATGCCCTAGTTTGATGAAAGGAAATGTGTGTTGAATACAGGATGGTAAAGACCAAGTGCGTTGAAAGAAACGTTGTGAAGGAACGAACGTTCCCTGAATTGGTTTCTTTTTGTTCCCGAGTTGTGTACAATGGACGACGGTTGTGCCATATCGCAGCATTGCATCATCCCCAGGTTTTATTTCAATTGAGCGATAAAAAAAGGAAAAAGAGAAGAACAAGAACACTATCGAAATGGTCTATGGTGTGTGACCCACAATTGTTGTCTTTAAATCACTTACCCAACCATGTCGTAAAAATATTTTTTTTTTTTTTTACAGTGGCTGCCGAATGACCTAGATGTAACAGAGAGAGAGAAACACATGGCGTGTCAGATGTTTGTTTTCTTTTCCCCCCCGTCAAGTGGCAAATGCGAACACCGTCAGCTGTAATTGACGATCGACACTAGTATGGCGCGAAAAGGGGGTGCGACCTGTGCAGTTGTGGGTGAAACTTTGGGTGATGGGCTGTCATGCGGCATCGCGTGCGTTCATTACCCCTCGGCGGCGGCGGCGGCGCCGCAGCTCCGTCCAGCTCGCGCTCTCGGAAACAACCCTCTCGTAATGCCGCGTCTCCTCCGTCACTGCAATTTTCAAAGGGAAACCTGTGTGGCCGGTGGGGGTGTGTCAACCGTTGGCCTCAAGCTCCGCCGACAAAAAGTGTTGAGTGTATCCAGTGTGAGAGAGGTTGACGCTTTTCGTGGTGTGTGTGTGTGTGTGTGTGTGGCAATGTTTTGAAAAGTTTGCAACGTACGTTAAGAAGTGTTGACGCTGAAACTTGCGGGCTGTGTGGCCCTGGTGGTTGGCTGGCTGGAGACGCGGGCGTGTCCAGTCGGTCGGTTGTTGTGGCTGAAAGGTACGTATACGGTTCCGCCGTCCCGTCGGAACTGCGTCTGTCTGGAAGGTATGACGTGACGTGCAGTTTTTATTAGGTCAGCCCTTGTTGTGTATTGTTCCATTTGTTGCTCACTCGTCACCCGTATTTGGTGTGGCGATGTATGTGGACGTACTGCTGGATCAGTGTCAGGGTTTTCCGTGGGAGGTGTTGGTTGGGTTGGATTTGCCTGACACGGCTGAGTCCGCAATTGGCCTGCCGTTCGTTGATGCGATACGTGGGTTCTGAGGAAGAATGTGTACGAGATAGTTGCCCCTGCCCTGCCCTTTCTTTCGCGTTCGTGTGTGCCCCCCTTGTTGTGTAGTGTGGGTTGAACATGGTTCTTTACCGAGTGGGGGGGAATGGGATGGACGGATCCGTTGCTGTTGCTGTCACCGTCAAGACAACGCACGCACGCACGCACGCACCCCTGTCCTACGAGAAGGTGTGTCAACCGGGGTTTCGGTAGTCGTGTGTGTAGGGGACGGGGAGAAGCAAAGTGGAGAGTGCGGCACGGGCAGAGAGTGGAATTGGGGCGCGTTGATGTTGGGAAACATCCCCCAAGGGTTGCGGGATGATGTGGCGGTGAGAGCGGGGGGCGGGGGAGAAAAGAAAAGCGAAAAAGAACTAAGGAAGAGGAGGAGGCGTGCGTGCGCGCAGTGGCGGGGCCCCAAAGACCTGTCGTGTGGTGTCGGCCGAACGCGTGTGCGGGGCAGCGTCGGCACGGAGAAGCGAGGAGGAGAGAGAGAGAGAGAGCGCTGGTCTGATGGGTATTTTTTACCCCCTGTACTCGAAGGACCGGATCTGTCCTTGATCCCTGCCTTCTGTCTGATTATGTTGGGTAACAAAATGATGGGTCTCTTGGGTGTGTGTAGATGTTTGTTGTTTGAGTGAGTGTTATGGTGTTTGTATTTTATTTTTGTTTATCATGGTATGTTGTAGTTTGTGGTGTTTTGTCGTGATGGGAAATGTCGTTCTTGGGTCGGGTGGATTTTGTCCCAGATTTCTGATGAGTGGGTGGTTCGAATCCGTGGTTTGGTGGAAAAAAAAAAAAAAAAAAAAAAAAAAAAAACACTTTATGGATTTTTCTTTGGATGATTTCCGGGATTTTGATTGAGTATGTTATGGTTTGTGTATATGTCTCGGTTTGTCTGGTACCGGCCGGCATCAGCAGTAGTAATTCTGAAGTATTTGTTCTGCACCCTTTTTTACTCTTGTTATGTTTGGTGTCTGCGGCCATTGACCAGATTTTCAGAGCCGTAAGTGATGGCTGGTTCCTATGACGGTTTTGAAGATTTTCTTTTTGGCGCGCATATTTATTCTGTTTCCTTTGATGATTGGGTACAGTCTGAATATTGCTGCTGCAGCCTTGTTACAAACGTGTGTAACATGGTCTCTAAATGTCAACCTCTTGTCCAGCTTGATGCCTAGATACTTTATTGTGCCTGACCATGGAAGATTGTTATTTCTGAGGCGTATATGCAGGTTAGGAGGTATTCTTTTTGAATGTGAATCGTATTGTATTGCTTGGGTTTTCTCCGCGTTTATTGTTTTTTGTTTCCATTGGTTAGCCCATTTCTGGATGGATTGTAGGTGTTGCTCTATTTTTGTGACTCTATATTGCAGGTTAGAACTGCTGCGGTAGACTGCAGTGTCGTCTGCAAATAGTGACAAGTGTCCTCCCAGCTGTTTGTTTGTGTATATTGAGTAGAGAATGGGCCCCAGCACTGAGCCTTGCGGGACTCCAGCCTCTATGGATCTAGTGTTACTTGCCGCTCCTGGTACATGGACATAGAATGCTCTGTTGCGGAGAAAAGAAGCAATAATGTGGATGGGGCAGTTGTACTGGTGGAGCTTGTAGATAAGGCGTTATCCGAATGCTTTTCCAATGTCAAGCAGGACTGCTCCAGTACTGTGTCTAATGTTTCTGGCCTGACATATGTGCTCGACTAGTCTGGTCACCTGGTGGGTGGTGCTGTGTTCTTCGCGGAATCGGAATTGTTGTGGGATGATTATGTTGTTATCCTTTAAGAATTGAATTTCTTCAGTTCAGTTTGAATGAGCTTTCCGAGGACCTTTCCAAGGAAGTTGGCCTATAGTTTTGCGGAAATAATAAGTCCTTGTTTGGCTTTGGTAATGTGATGACTCGGGCCTGTTTCCAAGTAGTTTAGTCTGAAGCAAGCATTATATATTGATGTTAGATAGATAATTGATAGTTGCTGGAGGTAGGTGATGTAGTAGTTGCGGTTTGATGGAATCTGGGCCTGATGCCTTCTTAGGATGTGTGTATGTTTGTGATGTGATAAGATACGGGGTTTCTGCGTTTATTGGATTGTGAAAGATGTTCTGATCGGGGCACTCAGGATGCGGTTTTACCCTTCTGAGTACCATTTCCTGGTGGTCATCAGTTTCGTCATCTACCGCTTCTGGTGCTTGGAATTGCCTTTCTAGTGAATCCGCCAGTGCTTCAGCTCGGTCTGTGGGGTCGTTCCTTCCCCATGTAGATGTAGATGTTTCGTGTCTAGTTTACGAGTTTTAAGAAATTTCCAGAATTTTTCCTGGTCCCTTCCTGCTTCTCGTAACGTTTCCTCCCACGCCTCGCTACGGTGGTTTTCGGAGCTCTCTTTTTGATCCTCCCGGCCAATTGCTCTGATTTTCGTCGGTCGGCTGGGTCCCTGTAGTTTTGCCATCTCTTTCTGGCGCGCGCGGGCTGCGGTTGGCGCCTTTGGTGGCAACGGCCGGGGCAAGCAGCGGTGTGTGGTGTGGTGCGGGGCGGGCAGGGGCAGGGGCAGTGGCAGTGGCAGTGGCAGTGGTGGTTGACGGATGGCCTGGGGGCCGAAAAACGGGCCGGACGGCGGACGGATGTTGAGAGAGGCGGCGCGCACGCGTCTCGCGCGGACACAGGCGCCACAGCGTTGATGATTGGAAGGAGGTGCGGTGCGGGGATGGGCCCAGGAAAAAAGACGGTCGTGGCCCCTGTCTTGGGTGCGTGTCGACGTCAGCACCGTCGGTGTGGTGTGGTGTGGGCAGGGAGGGGGGGAAAAGCGGGCTGCGGGCTGCGGAGGGAATGGTGGTGGGGAGTAGGCACACATGTGGGCGGGCGCAAAATCGGCCGGTGCCCGTAAACCGCGGCGGGATATTGGGTGGAAAAGAGGGAAATTGTAGAAAGGAAAACAAGCGGAGGGGGCGAATGTGGTGGGGGGGACGGGCGGGGGCGAGGCGACAGCTTGCTTTTTCTTTTTCATTTTATTTTATTTTGTTGTAGTGTTTTTGTTTTTTTGTTTTTTTGCGTGTGTGTGGCCTTGGAGAGGCTGGTCTTGTCTGGCTTACGCTTTGGGTGCGTGTGTTGGTACTTTTTCGTTTTTTCTTGTTCTGCAGAGCAGGGGCGGGGCGGTGGGAACGGCTGGCTGGCTGTGCCCAGAGGAGGAGGAGACGCTGGCGGCGGGCCCGGCTCCTGGGGCTGCTGTTGCATGCGCTGTGCAAAGAAAGGAAGAGTGGGTTTGTTTGGCTGGTGAAGTGCATTATTTAAGTGTGGGCTTGCCGGCCTGGCTCCGATGCGCAGGTAGATAGATGCCGGCGGCGACCGCAGGCAGGCGCGTTGTGTGTACAGAGGGACGAGCCATGTGTTTTGCAAGCAGGACGTGGCGTGCCGAGTGGAGAGGAGGCGGCGGCTCGGCTCGGTTCGGCCCGGTCCGGCGGTGCCGCGCTGTTGTCGCGGACGTGAGCGCCCCCTGGCGGGCGGGTGGTTGGCGGCGGCGTGGTGGACGCGTGTGGCAGTTGTGTGCACGGGTTGCTTGGGCGAGTGAGCAGTGGCTGGCGGTGTTGGCGCGTCGTCGGGGAGGTACGTGTTGCGGCCGCGTCTGCTGCGCGCTGCGTCGTTGTGTCGACTGTGTGTGGGCGTGGGCACGTGTGCTCTGCCGAGGGCGTCGTAAAAAAGTGGGTCGCGGTGTGCGTGCGTAGCCCGTGATGATGTATTGTGCGTCGCGTCGTTGTGTGCGAAACGGATGCCGAGAGGTGTGTGGTGAGTGCGAAGCGCGAATGTGCGGCGTTTGGCGGTTTCGGTGTGTTTTCTGTTTTTGCGGCGTGAGAGTGGGGCTGGCTGGCTGTTTGTTGTTGGTGTTGCCTTGTGTGTGTAGGTTGATGGCGCGACGCGGAGGGGACGCCGTTTGCTGCGTGCCTTGCCTCGCGTGTGTTGGCGCGCCGTGCATGTGTTTGGGTCGTGGGGGCGGTGTTTTTGTTTGTATTTGGATTTTCATTTTTTGGCGTGTTGTGTCGTGTATGGCAAGGGCGAGAGGAGTAGTGCGGTAGTGGTAGTGCAGTAGTGTCGTTGCGGCACGGGCGTCTGGTGGGGCTGTGCGTCGTGGCGGGGAAGGTGTGTAGGTTGCGGCGATGCGGCGAGCCCAGCCCGTCGTTTGACGGTGTGCCGGGTGAGTTGCGCTGCGAATCGAGTGTGGCGGGAAGGGAGCTGCGTGGCGCCTGCGTCCGTTGGCAGCAGGGGCTGTGCTTTTGAGAGTTTGTTTGATTTCGGGACGACGACGACGACGACGACGACGACGACGACTGGTTGGTTGGTGGGTGGGGTGGCGTGCACGTTTGTCGTACTGGGCGAGTCGATTGCCTGCCGGCTGGCGAAAGGTGCGCCGCCGCCCGTCTCTCGCGCTCTGTGTTGTTTTTTTTTTTTTTTCTGTGTGTGTCGGCTGCGTTTTTGTTTGCGGTGCGCGCGAAAACGGTGGTGCCGAAAGTGTGCCGGCGTGGCGTTGCGACCGCGACGGCGACCGCGACGAGCCGCGGGCGCGCCATTTGGCTGGTGTTGCGTGAAGAGCGGCTGTGTACGGGTAGTGGCTGTAGCCGTACGTGTACGTGCATCCGGCCCGGCCGCCAGCCCAGCCCAGCCGAGTCGGGTGAGCGGAGGCCGACACGTGGTGGTGCTCTGTGCTCTCTCGGCTCGGGGGGGTTTGTGTGTGTGTGTGTGTGTGTGCGTGCGTGCGTGCGTGCGTGCGTGCGTGTGTGTCTCGTTCGCTCTCCGGAATCTGCTCGTTCTGCTGATCCCCGCCTGTCGGCGTCGTTTATTTTTACTTATTTATTTTTTACCTGTTGTTTGTTTTTCGACGTCGTCTTGCAGTTTTGTCCTTTGCGGCGTGCCGACGACCCGCCGCGCGACCTTATGAAACCCCAAAGCGTGGCGTGGCGTGGCGTGGCGTGGCCGAGCCGCAGCAGCTAAGGGGGTGCGGCCGCCTCGACGCCTTAACCTCCTAAACTTCTTTAAGCCGTTAACGCAGCCACCTAAACTAACGTAACCTAACCTAAGCCCTTAGGCCAACCCCCAAGTCGCCTTAACCTAACGTACGTGACCGCAACCTTAGCTTAACGCCTACGTTAAGACGTGACGTCACGTCAACGCTTAACCTAACCCTGACGCCTTCTTAGCCTAACCTGACGTAACGTAAGGTAAGGTAACCGTTGAAAGAAAGAAACCACCTTTGTTTTGACGTTGAGGCGTGTAAGGTCGGCTGTGAGGGCAGATTCGGTGTGTCTGTAGTTGGGGCTGGCTGGTAATTTATTTTGTTTGTTTGTTTATCGTTGTTTTGTTTTCGCCTGTGGCGGGGGGGTTGGCGCTCCGTCGGCCGGTGCCATGTTGCGCAGGCGGCGATCGTAAAAAAGTAGAAAAAAAAAAAGAAAAAAGAAAAAGAAAAATGTGTTGGAAGGGCTGTGGGTGTTGGCGGGCGAGGCGAGAGGAGGA
Organism: Schistocerca gregaria; assembly: GCF_023897955.1. Lineage (NCBI taxonomy): Eukaryota > Metazoa > Arthropoda > Insecta > Orthoptera > Acrididae > Schistocerca > Schistocerca gregaria. The sequence goes on from NW_026062378.1 coordinate 59,973, forward strand.
GGACGGCCCGCGGCCGTGGCCCGACGGCTGCGGGCCGATCGGGAAAACGGCGGAAGGCGATGGGGCGGCGGAGGTGCGTTTGTGCACGGCCGTCATCGCCGCACGACTCGGCTCGTGTGGCTGTGGCGCCGGCCGCGGTGGCCGGGCTGCCGCGGCGACGGTGTGGGAGTTTTGACGAAGGTTTGGCCATTGTGGCGGGTCGTCGGCTGGGGCTGTGGGGGCGGCATTTGGGCGGGGGCGGCGATTCTCGGCGGGCCGACCCAGGCTGTGGCGCGCGGTGGCTGCAGTTTGGCCGTGGTTTGCGGCGCCGCCGCGGCGACTGGTTGGCGACCGTGGTGTCGGTGTGTGTAGCCCCATCCTCGGTGGTTTGAATGGCGCGGGTGGTTGCGGCGCAGGTTGGGGGCTGCTCCGCGCAGGCTGTCGGACGTTGGGCGGTAGCAAGCGCTCCTACCCACTTCTTCTTAACTTATCTTCAGTTGAGGGTAATGTAGGTTTTACCGGTAGGCATTTCCTACTTCATCTTTGTGTTCTTACGGGAGAGGAACATCGGGTTTGGATGTGTGTCATCTTTATTAGTGGTGTGTATCTGTCATCTAGTGTGGGATTTGTTTGTCATCATGTAGTTCTGCTGCGGCTTTCATCTTTGCAGCAGAGCTACAGGGCGTTTATATGTGGCCCTGTCATCATCAGGGGCTCCAAGGTTTCTGATCAGAGGGTTTCCTGCCTCTTCCTTGCTGTCGTAGAATCTTCTTGTAACTTCCTTAATGCGTTGTAGGACTTCTGGTTCAGGCGTGAGTTCTCGCAGGAATCTCGTCGGGAACTGCGAGTTTACGTGTAGAATTCTTCTGAGGGCCTTGTTTTGTAAGGCTTGCAGTCTAGATAGATGTTTGGTGGCAGCATTTCCCCACACGGTGCAGGCATATTCCATGATGGGGCGAATAAACATACGGTATATGAGCAGCCCATGGTCGCTGGAGAGAGTTGAGTTCTCGTTGAGGAGGGGGTAGAGAGCCCCCAGGCGCTGGTCAACTTTTCTTCGGACGGCGGTGATGTGCTGTTGCCAGGTAAGTTTTGCATCCATTATGACTCCTAGGTATGTGGCCATAGGTTGCCAGTCCATCTCCACTCCAAACAGCTGAAGCGCAGGTATCTGTGTGGGTCTCTTCCGTGTGAAGATGATTGCTTGACTCTTCTGTGCATTAAATTTCAGTCTCCATTTTCGGGACCAGTTCTCGATGTTTCGGCAGGCGTCGCGTAGTCGATGATGCATGATTATGGCCCATCTGCTCCGGGTGTAGACCGCTGTGTCGTCCGCGTATAGAGCCACTTCTACACGCGGTGTCCGAGGTAGGTCCGCTGTGTACAAAGAGTACAGGGTTGGCCCAAGCACTGACCCCTGCGGGACTCCAGCAGCGACAGGTCGTAGCGTCGAGGTGGCGTCGCTGATTCTGACTCGGAAGGATCGTCCTTGAAGGTAGGAAGCGAGCAGGACTACATAAGGTTTGGGAAACTGTAGGTGTTGAAGTTTCCACAGTAGTCCTGTGTGCCAAACACTATCAAAGGCACGAGAGACGTCCAAAAAGATGGCCCCACAGAATTCTCGCTGGTTGAAAGCTTGAGTGATTTCTTCTACAACTCTCAGCAGTTGATGTGTGGTTGAATGTTGGCATCTGAATCCAAATTGCTCATCAGGCAGCATGTGATGGCGATCTATGAGAGTCTTGATACGCTTCAGCAGAAGCCTTTCAAAAACCTTGCTGAGATGAGAGAGTAGGCTGATTGGTCGGTAACTTCGAGGGTCCTTTCTGGATTTGCCTGGTTTGGGAACCGGCACAACTATGGCTTGTTTCCAGGCAGTTGGATAATTCTTCAGACGCAGGATGATGTTGAACAGAGCAGCAATGTAGATGTATGCGTTTGGTGGTAGTTCTTTCAGCATCTTCCCGTTGATGTTATCAAGACCTGGCGCTTTCTGGTTGTTTAGTCCACGAATGCAGACGTCGACTTCTTCTGGTGTAATTGGTGGTATGTCCTCTTCTTCCACTCTGTCAGGTGCTTGTAGGTATTCTTCAATTTCATGTTCAATCCGATGTACATGATTCCCATCCACCGGGTCGTCCACTGGTGTGAAGTTGTTTTCAAAAACGTCTGCAATGGCATTCGCTTTGTCTGCAGGAGTGTAGACGATACCATTGGGCGTTTCAAGTGGTGGTATCGTTGCCTTCCGCTTCGTGAAGAATCTGACAGTGTCCCAGGCTTCCGGATCGGGTGTAAACTCCTGCAGTTTGTCTGCCCATTGCCTGTTCCTGAAGTTTATGATGGCAGCCTTGATGCTTCTTCTCAGTAAGTTGATTCGTCGTTTCAGGGCCTGGTCCCTTGTCAGTCGCCAGTCCTTACAGAGCCTGTTCCTCTCACGTATCAGGTCAAGTATTTCCTGCGGAAGTCCTGGTCTTGTTGTCTGCTGTCTTCTAGTCATCGGTGTCGAGGTGGTGATGGCCGTTTGCAGGACGTCGTCAAGTGTCGCTAGCTCAGCCTCGATGTCTTCAGCGTCCGGATGAAGTGGTAATTCTTGATTGATAACTTCTTTATACCGATCCCAGTTCGTCCTTCTGAAATTCCATTTGGGTGGCTGATGAGTCGCTTGTGCAGCCAGACGAAAAATGACCGGCAGATGATTTGAGTTTAGTGCGTGCCGCACCTCTGCTGTCAGGAATTGATTAAGCCCCTTCGTTATTGCTATATCAATTATGTCCGGATTGCCATGAGACGGGTAGCAGGTAGGTTCATCCGGGCCGCACGCAAAGGCATTTGCCTGTTCCAGTACTTGCAGGAGGCGCCGTCCGCTGTAGGTAGTGGTCCGCGAATTCCAGGCTGCATGCTTCGCATTCATATCGCTAGCAATGAAGAGCTTTCCTCGCATTTGTAGGAGCGCTGTCGCATCCTCTACATTCAAAACTGGTTTCGGTGGTCGATATACTGCAACGAATGTCACCATTCCCACTGATGTGTCCACTGCTATTGCTGTGGCTTCAATTGATCCCATGTCTGGTACCGGCACAGGGTAGTGTTTAATGGATCGTTTGATGTAAATTGCTGTGCCACCGCCCGCTGTAAGTCGATCCGTTCTGTAGCAGCTGTAGTTCGCAATATTTGCTCGGAGTCTCGGCTTCAGATGTGTCTCAGAAATAAGGCAGATGTCGATGTTTTCGTCGATCAGGAACTGTCGTACGTCGTGTAGGTCATGATATATGCTGTTGGCATTGTAGGTAGCCACGCAAAGATCTTCAATTCTGCGAACTCGAGCCATTATGCGCTGAGTGTTGGGTTGCCAGTTGGTCGAAGCACGTTTCTAATCGTGGCTTCAACTGTTGCTGCCAGGGTCGCTGGTAGAGCTTGAATAGCCCGACTCATCTCTGTGACAGCTGTCATCATGCCAGTCATGAGCTGTACTATGTCAGCGTACGATGGTGTTGTCGGCTGCTGTGATGGTTGTGATGTTTGCTGCTGCGACGGTTGTGGTGTGGTTGTTGCCTCAGGTCTTCGCCCACGTAGTGGTGGGAAGGTAGACGGATCGGGGTTGTAGTCGTCCTCATGTCGCGCCCTTGTGGAATTTTCTTGCTGCGCCCATGCTGCAGGTCGAGACTGTTGTTGCTGCAGATGTGCGATGCGTCGCTCCATCAGCGGTGGTTGTCCAGTTTGTTGTCCTTCTGCGTAGCGCTGGCTGGCAGGGGTGCTTCTGACGACAGTGTTTCTTCTAATGCGGTTCCTTTCCCTGGATGTGAGCGGTGGCAGTCCTCTCATCCGTCGACTGGCATCTTTATGTTTTGGGCAAGTCTTGTAATTTGCGGGGTGATTGCCCCCACAAAGCCCACATTTCGCTGGTTGTTCCTTAGGAACCGGGCACTGCCGGCTGTCATGGGGTCCGCCGCATTTGACACACACCCAAGCCATCGTGCAGTGTCTGGCAACGTGATTAAATCCTTGGCAGCGGAAGCACTGCGTGATTCCGCGTTGTTTGCGTAATATTTCTGCTGTGACTTCCAGGGCAAAGAGCCTGTGGATCTGTAGAATCTTCCTGCTGTCCAGGGAGTCAGGAAGGATGACAACTCTCAGTCCGGACTTCTGGTTGGTGCCAGGCATTCGGTGGAAGTCTACAACGTGCACCGTGTAGCCCATCCGTTGCAGTTCTTCCTTTACATCTTCATTTGTGAGGGAAGCGACTACTCCTCGCAGTACCACTTTCAGCATGGGTGCCCGTACAGTTGGGAAGGTATACATGGGTATACCTCTGGCTCCAACAAGGTCCATCACGCGTACATAGTCTTCATTGGAGGAGACAGTAAGCTTCAATTTGTCTCCTCCCGCTTGTTTGGCAGAAAACGGTTGCTTCAAGTTTTCTTTGAGCCAGTCGTACAATTCCTTATATGTGTCTGGATATTGCATTACTATAGGTGGCATTCTCTCCGCCGGTTGTGAAGGCCTTTGCTGTTGTGACGCCTCGCTTTCATCCGCAGCCGAAGTTTCTTCCTCGATAGCGTTGTATCTATTTCGTGTTTCAAGCCCTTGCCCTTGCGGTGGTTGCGATGCTTGTATCTTAGCTTGCCGTTTTCTTGGCGGGTTTCGAAATCCGTCGTCCAACTGAGTTTGGTGTTGTGATGTGCGGCCGTCTTCGCTTCGTTTGCGGCTTAAAGAGCTGCCGCCATTTGCATCGGTACTGCTCCCAGTTGCATTGTCGAGTTGCATAGCTTCATAAGCCGACTGTGATATCATACCGCCGTCCGTGTTCGCCGTGTTCGGAGTACTGGGTACATTTTCCAACTCCATGCTTTCTTCAGGTGGCTGAGATGCCGTCTGTGCGTTCTGCAGTTGAGGTGCAGTCGGCGCGGGTGCAAACAGTTCCGGATATGCTTGCCTAGCTCTGGCCGTTCTCGATTGCCGGGTCGTCATAGTCTCATTTCCCTGCCTCCATTGCCGGTTCGTCATCAGTGGGGGGTCAGATGAGGCCGCCGACGAAGCATGCTCCGCCGGACGGCGATCTGCCACACCCTTCGCGGAGTTATCGCCCGTTATCATCGCAGCGCAAGCGTCATACGTCTGCTCACAACGGAATACTAACTCGAACTGGTAGCAAGCGCGGGAGGCGCGGCGCGGCGGCGCGGCGGCGCGCCGAGTGGCGGCCGCTCTCTCGGCCGTCCGCGCCCGCCCGCGACACTGGCTGGGCCAGGCGCGTGCGCGGCTATTCTCTGCTGCGCGCCCCTCGCTGTTGTGCGTCGTCGAAGGAGAGAAGGAAGCGAAACCAAGGGGAAAAAAGAAAAGAGAACAGGCAAAAGATGGCAGACCAGGCGGCTACGAACGAGACTGCCGCGGCACCCGCCGCCACCGGCACTACGAAGAAGGCCAAGTCTGCGTCGTCTGCGAAGAAGCCGCGCGCCAAGCCTGCGCACCCGCGCACCTCTGAGATGGTGACGGCCGCCATCAAGAGTCTGAAGGAGCGCGGCGGGTCGTCGCTGCAGGCGATCAAGAAGTACATTGCCGCGCACTACAAGCTGGACGCGGAGAAGCTGGCGCCCTTTATCAAGAAGTACCTCAAGTCGGCCGTCGTGGCTGGCGAGCTGGTGCAGACGAAGGGGAAGGGCGCGTCGGGCTCTTTCAAGCTTGCCGGCGCCGGCGGCGGGGCGGCCGAGGGCGGCAAGGCTCGTGGTGGCGGCGGTGGTGCGAAGAAGAAGCGCGCCGCTCCGGCCAGCAAGGAGAAGAAGGGGGCCCGTGCGGCCGGCGCAAAGAAGGCTGGCGGCGTGAAGGCGGCGACCGGTCGGAAGGCGGGCGCCGCCAAGAAGGCGTCTGCGGCGTCGGCCGCTCCCGCGGGTGCGAAGAAGGCGGCTGCGGCCAAGCCGGCCAAGGCCAAGTCGCCGTCGAAGGCGAAGAAGGCCGCCAAGGTTCCGACGAAGAAGCCGAAGGCGCCGCGCCCGAAGAAGGCGACGGCGACGCCGTCTAAGGCGAAGGCTTCGCCCAAGAAGAAGAAGTAAAAAGGGCAGGGAAGGGTTGGCGGTTGACACCGTCGCCTGGTGGCCGGCGCGCAACCAGAGGCTGTCGCGCGGTCCCGGACAAAAACAAAAACGGCCCTTCTCAGGGCCATCAAAGCACGTCGGGAAGGTGTTGATTGTCGTGTCGTGGTCGGTCGGTTGCCTTGTCTGTCTGTCTTGCTTGCTGGCGTTTGTTTGTTTGTTTCATGTGTGGATGGTGTTTGCGTGCCGCGGTGGTTGGATTGTGGGGTCGTTGGCGGGCGTGGGCGGCGGCGCCGCGGTCGGTGTTACATAAAGTGTATTTTTACTTTTATTATTTTTACCTATTTATTTTGCGCCGCGTTTGTTTGTTTGTCTTGGTGGTGGTTTTGGAATAGTCTTTTTTGGCTTTGCTTTCCGGGCGTCACGTTTTGTGCCGTGGCGCTATTGACGCTTGCGACTTGGCTCGGCCGGTGCGGTGCTTTTTTTTTTTTTTTTTTTGGAAACGGCGGCGCCGGGCCGGGCCGGGGGTGGGACGACTGGACTGGAGAGTGAGTGGGGAACTAGTCGTTGCGACCGACAAAGTTTTGCTCGCGACGGAGAGACGTTAGTGGCCCTGAAAAGGGCCGTTTTGTTTGTTTGGCGGTGTGCGGGTTTAGGCGCGCTCGCCGCGGATGCGGCGCGCGAGCTGGATGTCCTTGGGCATGATGGTGACTCGCTTGGCGTGGATTGCGCACAGGTTGGTGTCTTCGAAGAGGCCGACGAGGTAGGCCTCGCTGGCCTCCTGCAGGGCCATGACTGCGGAGCTCTGGAAGCGCAGGTCGGTCTTGAAGTCCTGGGCGATCTCGCGCACTAGGCGCTGGAATGGCAGCTTGCGGATGAGCAGCTCTGTGCTCTTCTGGTAGCGCCTGATTTCTCGCAGGGCGACGGTGCCCGGCCTGTAGCGGTGGGGCTTCTTGACGCCGCCGGTGGCGGGCGCGCTCTTCCTCGCCGCCTTGGTGGCGAGCTGTTTGCGCGGCGCCTTTCCGCCGGTGGACTTGCGGGCCGTTTGCTTTGTCCGGGCCATGGCTACTGCGGATGCGGATGCGGCGTGGAGGATATGCGTGCGCGACGGCGTCCGGTGCTGCCTTGACAACGGGCCCGCGCGCCCCGGGTGCTGCGCTTATATGCCCTCGGTGCGCGGTGGTGGGGGGAGGGGAGGGCGGGCCGCGGGGCCCCAGAGTCTATATAGGGGGGCGGCGCGCGCGCTGGGCGCCACAACCGTAGCCGACTCGCTAGCGCCGGGTGAGGAGCTTGCCTTGCTTTCTGTTTTTTATATTATTGTGGTTGAGACGCTTGAAGAAGAAGAATGACAGGCCGCGGCAAGGGAGGAAAGGTGCTCGGCAAGGGTGGCGCCAAGCGGCACCGCAAGGTGTTGCGCGACAACATCCAGGGCATCACGAAGCCCGCGATCCGCCGCCTGGCGCGCAGGGGCGGCGTGAAGCGCATCTCTGGTCTGATCTACGAGGAGACGCGCGGAGTGCTGAAGGTGTTCCTGGAGAACGTGATCCGCGACGCGGTGACGTACACTGAGCACGCCAAGCGCAAGACTGTGACGGCCATGGACGTGGTGTACGCCCTGAAGAGGCAGGGGCGCACCCTGTACGGTTTCGGCGGTTAGGCGGTGTGAGACCGAAGGAAGGAAAGAGAGATAGATTGAAAAACGGCCCTTTTCAGGGCCACCACAGTGTTCGGAAGTTGAAAAGTGCGAAAGAGTCTGTGTTGCTGGTTTTTCTCTTTTCCTTTTTAGTCTACTTGGCCTTTTAGTTTTGTTTGGAGTTTTTTTTTTTTGACGTGGTGTGCGGTGCGGTTGGGAGGGAAGGAAGGAAGCGTGCCCTTGCGTTGTGTGAGCTCCTTCCTTCCTTCCTTCCCCTCCCTCTTTGCTTGTATGCTTCTTGTCGGTGGATGGGCTGTGTGTTGCGGCGCGGCTGAGTGCCGAGGGGTTATTATTTTTGAGGTGTGTTGTTGTGCGCCACGTGTGCTGGTTAATGGTCGCGAGACTGTGCGTGCGTGGAGTGGAGTGGAGGAGGTGGCCAAGTACGTGTGTACAAGATGGCGGCGCCTGTGTGTGTAAGAAGGAAAAAACCGTACACAGAAAGAGAGAGAGAGAAAAGTGGTGCGACGAACGACTGGAATTCTGCTTTGGACGTAGGTTTGTGTGGTGGCCCTGAAAAGGGCCGATTGTGTTTTGTTTTTTGAGCCGAGGCGGCAAATGGCGCGCTGCGTGCCAAGGGAGCACGCGGCGGTTGCCGATTGCGCTGTCTCTCTTTTAGGCCTTCTTCTCGGTCTTCTTTGGCAGCAGGACGGCCTGGATGTTGGGCAGGACACCTCCCTGTGCGATGGTGACGCCCGACAAGAGCTTGTTGAGCTCCTCGTCGTTGCGTATGGCGAGCTGCAGGTGGCGCGGGATGATGCGCGTCTTCTTGTTGTCGCGGGCCGCGTTTCCGGCCAGCTCGAGCACCTCAGCCGCGAGGTACTCCATGACGGCGGCGAGGTAGACGGGCGCCCCGGCGCCGACGCGCTCGGCGTAGTTTCCCTTGCGCAGGAGGCGGTGGATTCTGCCGACCGGGAACTGGAGCCCAGCCCTGCTTGAGCGGGACTTTGACTTGCCCTTGACTTTGCCTCCCTTTCCGCGTCCGGACATGGCGATGGGCTAGTTTCGAAAGAAGCGAGAAAGAAAAGCACAACGCCCCAAACGGTGCGAGCCGCAGCGAGTCGAGCAGCGGAGTGCGTGCCGGCGCCGGTCGTTTCGCATATTTTGACATGCTCGGACTTTGAGCAGTCTTGTGGTGGAGGTTTGTTGTCCTTTGACATTTGCTCCAAACAAGTATGTTCTTCGTTTTTGCATTTGTCATGCACCTTACTTTTTGATTTTGGCCTAACTTTTAATGCGAATTTTAATAAACCACTGTTGTCTATTGGTGTTTGATTGTTAATCGTTTTTTAGTGTAGGATGCATTTTGGCCTCCTGTATTTGAGATTATCGGTGGGATAATTCCCGAGGTTATTTATCAGGTCGTTTTCAGAGTGACTCGCGGTTTGGTAGAATGCTACCGCGAGTTCTCTGAATCTTTCATTTAGTGCTTTCACTTCCGTTGCTTCATGGGTGTCTGCAGTGGGGAAGCGCGTCCTGACATGAATTGCCCGTCTGAGTGCTCTATTTTGTACTCTCTGCAGCCTCAGCAGGTGAGATTTGGCTGCATAGCCCCAGACTGGGCAGGCATACTCAATGATAGGGCGGACAAGCGTGCAGTACAGCCTTACTCCTGTAGTTGCCGCCAAGCTGCTTTCAATGTTGAGGAGGGGGTAAATGTTGTTGAGTCTGGCGCTGGCCTTCCTCCTAATGTCTTCGATGTGTGTGCGCCAAGTCAGTCTTTTGTCAAGGGTGACACCCAGGTATTTGGCCGTGGCCCTCCATGGGATGTCACGTCTGTGCAGTCTTAGTGGTCTGTTGTCACGTAGGCGGTGGGCAGGGTTTCGTTTGCCTTTTCTTTGGGTGAGCATCAATGCTTGTGTTTTCTCCCCGTTTATTGTTATTCGCCATTTCCTGGCCCAAGCTTCTGTCTGATGTAGTATGTTTTGGAGTCTCGCTGTAACCACCCTCCTATTTGTACTGACGGCGAAGAATGCCGTGTCGTCGGCGTATTGGGCTGTATGGGTCTGTGGGGCAGACGGTGTGTCGGCCGTGTATAGGTTATACAGTACTGGGCCTAGCACCGAGCCCTGTGGTACTCCGGCCCTGACGGTGCGTTTCGAGGACCTCGCAGTGTCCACTTTGACACAAAATGTGCGGTTGGCTAGGTAGCTCTTCAGGAGCTTAACGACATGGCCAGGGAAACCTAATGTGTACAATTTGTACAGTAGTCCAGTGTGCCACACACTGTCGAACGCCTTGGCTACGTCTAGCAGCACTAGACCACAGTAGCCTTTCCGGTTAAAGGCTTCTGTGGCGGCTTCGACCACTCGCATGAGTTGTTGGGGTGCTGAGTGTTGGTTGCGAAATCCGAACTGGAATTTGGGGAGCATGTTCTCTCTTTTTATGTGCCTGTCAATGTGCACTAAGAGGAGGCGCTCATACAGCTTACTCAGCGTTGGGAGTAAGCTTATGGGGCGATGGTGCTGGGGAAAGATGGGGTCTTTTCCAGGCTTAGCGATCGCGACCACTTCCGCGTGTTTCCACTGTTTCGGGAATTTTTGTGATCGCGTGATTTCATTGAACGTTTCTGTCAGTTTTTCTATCGCTAGCTGGGGCAGGTGCTTAAGCAGTTCATTGGTGAGGAGATCGTGACCTGGGGCTTTCTTGTTGGGCAGTGATTTGATGGCTACCGCTACCTCCTCCGTTGAGAAGGTAGGTGGAACTTCATCGACGTCATCGTCTGCTGCCAGAAATGCGGTTAGTTGTCTGCGGACCATTCTTTCATGTTCGTGGTCCTGCGCCTCTGCTGGTGTGAATTGCTTCTCGAAGACGTCGGCGAGTGCGTTGGCTTTGTCTTGAGCGCTGAACACTAGTCCTCTCTCGCCGTGCAGAGGCGGCATCCTTGCGCGTCTTTTGGTGAACTGCTTAGTTGCTTGCCAAAGGCTGTTGTCCTGCACTTTGAGAGATGTAAGGCGGTTTGACCATTGCTGGTTTCTGTGCTCAGTGAGCGCGACCTTAAGTTCTCTCTGTAATCTATTGAGCAGCCTCCTGGTGTCCGGGTTTCGCGTAAGTTTCCATTCCTTCGCGGTCCTGTTTTTGTGCCTAATCTGGGCAAGCAGCTGGGGTGGCAGTCGCTGTGTGGGGGGTGGAAGGGTTGGGGGTTCTGGTGTTGCGCCCTGAGCTGCTTGGAGGACCGTGTCGGTGAAACTACTCAGCGTTTGTTCGGTGTCCTCTGTCGGGAGCGGGGTGTTGGTGAATTCTTCCATTACATGTGTTTGAAATTTTTCCCAATCGATGCGTTTGTACGAGGTTGGGCGCTGGATTGGCGGTAGCCAGCCGCCCACGTCAATCTCGAATGTAACAGGATTGTGTTTTGCGCGCGCGCCCCATTGGTCGGCGGCCGCAGCAGGGCGAGCTGGTAAAGGTGCGGCGGCGGCGTGCGGCGGGTGCCACTGTGTGGGGAGACGCTGACTGGAGCGGAGCGCCTGACTGACTGACTGACTGCGCGTGCCTGCCTGCCTGTTTGTTCGTGATGCCGCCCAAGACTAGCGGGAAAGCCGCCAAGAAGGCTGGCAAGGCGCAGAAGAACATTTCGAAGGGCGACAAGAAGAAGAAGCGCAAGAGGAAGGAGAGCTATGCCATCTACATCTACAAGGTGCTGAAGCAGGTGCACCCTGACACGGGCATCTCTTCGAAGGCGATGAGCATCATGAACAGCTTCGTGAACGACATTTTCGAGCGCATTGCGGCCGACGCTTCTCGCCTGGCGCACTACAACAAGCGCTCGACCATCACGTCCCGCGAGATCCAGACCGCTGTGCGGCTCTTGCTGCCTGGCGAGCTGGCCAAGCACGCGGTGAGCGAGGGCACGAAGGCGGTGACCAAGTACACGAGCTCCAAGTAAGGAGGTGGCTCTTGGAAATAGGAGGCTCGTCCGCGGCGCGGCGAAGAAAAGAAAAAAACGGCCCTTTTCAGGGCCACCAAAATGCCTTTGCGGGAAGGGCGGAATTGTTGTTGTTGTGAGCGGGTGGACGGCGGCACAGCTGTAGCTGTAGCTTGTGGTGCGGCGCCGGCGCCTTTGGTTTTGGTGTGACGTTGGGATACGCACTTTAGCCACAGCCGGGTCGTGGGCGTGGGTGTTTCGAGACGTGTTGGTGTTAGGGGGGCGGATCGCTGGAGTTGGCTTGTTTGATATATATTTTTTTTTTTTTTTTTTGTCCCCTTTGTATGGTATGGCCGGAGGTGTGGAACGGAAAGCAAACCGCGATTGTCGGATGTCACACCGTTGGTGGCGAGGGTGAGAAACACGTTGCCGCCTACAGCTGCTTCTACGCCGAGCGGGTGGGTTAAGTTAGTTGGTTGGTTGGGCGACGTAAAAGTGGAGCGTGGAGGTGTGTGTGAACGTGAGGAGACACGCATTGCATTGTATTTGTACGCGCGAGGTGAGTTAGGAGACCACGCGCCACGACGTACGGTGCCCTCTTTCGACCTGACGTCTGACGTCTGGTTTTTGTTTGTGGAGGCGGTGTCGTCATTCTGGATGTACGTGTATTTTCCGCTCAGTTGAGTGAGGTGACGCGAGACGACGGCGTCGGTGGTGTTTTTGTTTTGTTGTTGGCGCCCCGGGGATGAAGAGGGGCACCCGACGGTAACGAGAGGTTGCACTTTGTGATCGGTCGAATGTCCGGGGAGCGAGGAATAGGGTGGGGGGTTGAAAAGAAACGCCAGTGTAGGGCAACGGGACGGTGAACGTTCCCGTGGTGTCGGAGGTGTGCAGTGGGGGGGAGGAAAAAAAAAAAAAAAAAAAAAAAGCGCGTAACGGCGCGGCTGCCGTGGTGGAAACGTTCTCTCCAACTGTGGTGGTGTCCCCTGTTCTCTATATCGTGTGTCCCCTCGCACAAGACGCTCTCTGGGCGGGTTTGATTCATTCATTTTTGCATAGTCACGTAGCGTAGAATGGAATGCGCAAGAGTTGAGTGAGACTGGCGACGGTATATGGTCTGAGCAGCGTCAGCTGCACTGCACTCCCCGGAAAAGAATCTTGGATGCCGTGCTAACTGAAATTTGGTGGACGGGGTTCTCAAGGCTGTTTTCCTATTTTGTTGTTTGTTTGTCTCTAGTTAAGATGGTGAAATGACGTCGAAGAAGCAGTATTGCAAATACTGTTATGGAAATGCCCTAGTTTGATGAAAGGAAATGTGTGTTGAATACAGGATGGTAAAGACCAAGTGCGTTGAAAGAAACGTTGTGAAGGAACGAACGTTCCCTGAATTGGTTTCTTTTTGTTCCCGAGTTGTGTACAATGGACGACGGTTGTGCCATATCGCAGCATTGCATCATCCCCAGGTTTTATTTCAATTGAGCGATAAAAAAAGGAAAAAGAGAAGAACAAGAACACTATCGAAATGGTCTATGGTGTGTGACCCACAATTGTTGTCTTTAAATCACTTACCCAACCATGTCGTAAAAATATTTTTTTTTTTTTTACAGTGGCTGCCGAATGACCTAGATGTAACAGAGAGAGAGAAACACATGGCGTGTCAGATGTTTGTTTTCTTTTCCCCCCCGTCAAGTGGCAAATGCGAACACCGTCAGCTGTAATTGACGATCGACACTAGTATGGCGCGAAAAGGGGGTGCGACCTGTGCAGTTGTGGGTGAAACTTTGGGTGATGGGCTGTCATGCGGCATCGCGTGCGTTCATTACCCCTCGGCGGCGGCGGCGGCGCCGCAGCTCCGTCCAGCTCGCGCTCTCGGAAACAACCCTCTCGTAATGCCGCGTCTCCTCCGTCACTGCAATTTTCAAAGGGAAACCTGTGTGGCCGGTGGGGGTGTGTCAACCGTTGGCCTCAAGCTCCGCCGACAAAAAGTGTTGAGTGTATCCAGTGTGAGAGAGGTTGACGCTTTTCGTGGTGTGTGTGTGTGTGTGTGTGTGTGTGTGTGTGGCAATGTTTTGAAAAGTTTGCAACGTACGTTAAGAAGTGTTGACGCTGAAACTTGCGGGCTGTGTGGCCCTGGTGGTTGGCTGGCTGGAGACGCGGGCGTGTCCAGTCGGTCGGTTGTTGTGGCTGAAAGGTACGTATACGGTTCCGCCGTCCCGTCGGAACTGCGTCTGTCTGGAAGGTATGACGTGACGTGCAGTTTTTATTAGGTCAGCCCTTGTTGTGTATTGTTCCATTTGTTGCTCACTCGTCACCCGTATTTGGTGTGGCGATGTATGTGGACGTACTGCTGGATCAGTGTCAGGGTTTTCCGTGGGAGGTGTTGGTTGGGTTGGATTTGCCTGACACGGCTGAGTCCGCAATTGGCCTGCCGTTCGTTGATGCGATACGTGGGTTCTGAGGAAGAATGTGTACGAGATAGTTGCCCCTGCCCTGCCCTTTCTTTCGCGTTCGTGTGTGCCCCCCTTGTTGTGTAGTGTGGGTTGAACATGGTTCTTTACCGAGTGGGGGGGAATGGGATGGACGGATCCGTTGCTGTTGCTGTCACCGTCAAGACAACGCACGCACGCACGCACGCACCCCTGTCCTACGAGAAGGTGTGTCAACCGGGGTTTCGGTAGTCGTGTGTGTAGGGGACGGGGAGAAGCAAAGTGGAGAGTGCGGCACGGGCAGAGAGTGGAATTGGGGCGCGTTGATGTTGGGAAACATCCCCCAAGGGTTGCGGGATGATGTGGCGGTGAGAGCGGGGGGCGGGGGAGAAAAGAAAAGCGAAAAAGAACTAAGGAAGAGGAGGAGGCGTGCGTGCGCGCAGTGGCGGGGCCCCAAAGACCTGTCGTGTGGTGTCGGCCGAACGCGTGTGCGGGGCAGCGTCGGCACGGAGAAGCGAGGAGGAGAGAGAGAGAGAGAGCGCTGGTCTGATGGGTATTTTTTACCCCCTGTACTCGAAGGACCGGATCTGTCCTTGATCCCTGCCTTCTGTCTGATTATGTTGGGTAACAAAATGATGGGTCTCTTGGGTGTGTGTAGATGTTTGTTGTTTGAGTGAGTGTTATGGTGTTTGTATTTTATTTTTGTTTATCATGGTATGTTGTAGTTTGTGGTGTTTTGTCGTGATGGGAAATGTCGTTCTTGGGTCGGGTGGATTTTGTCCCAGATTTCTGATGAGTGGGTGGTTCGAATCCGTGGTTTGGTGGAAAAAAAAAAAAAAAAAAAAAAAAAAAAAACACTTTATGGATTTTTCTTTGGATGATTTCCGGGATTTTGATTGAGTATGTTATGGTTTGTGTATATGTCTCGGTTTGTCTGGTACCGGCCGGCATCAGCAGTAGTAATTCTGAAGTATTTGTTCTGCACCCTTTTTTACTCTTGTTATGTTTGGTGTCTGCGGCCATTGACCAGATTTTCAGAGCCGTAAGTGATGGCTGGTTCCTATGACGGTTTTGAAGATTTTCTTTTTGGCGCGCATATTTATTCTGTTTCCTTTGATGATTGGGTACAGTCTGAATATTGCTGCTGCAGCCTTGTTACAAACGTGTGTAACATGGTCTCTAAATGTCAACCTCTTGTCCAGCTTGATGCCTAGATACTTTATTGTGCCTGACCATGGAAGATTGTTATTTCTGAGGCGTATATGCAGGTTAGGAGGTATTCTTTTTGAATGTGAATCGTATTGTATTGCTTGGGTTTTCTCCGCGTTTATTGTTTTTTGTTTCCATTGGTTAGCCCATTTCTGGATGGATTGTAGGTGTTGCTCTATTTTTGTGACTCTATATTGCAGGTTAGAACTGCTGCGGTAGACTGCAGTGTCGTCTGCAAATAGTGACAAGTGTCCTCCCAGCTGTTTGTTTGTGTATATTGAGTAGAGAATGGGCCCCAGCACTGAGCCTTGCGGGACTCCAGCCTCTATGGATCTAGTGTTACTTGCCGCTCCTGGTACATGGACATAGAATGCTCTGTTGCGGAGAAAAGAAGCAATAATGTGGATGGGGCAGTTGTACTGGTGGAGCTTGTAGATAAGGCGTTATCCGAATGCTTTTCCAATGTCAAGCAGGACTGCTCCAGTACTGTGTCTAATGTTTCTGGCCTGACATATGTGCTCGACTAGTCTGGTCACCTGGTGGGTGGTGCTGTGTTCTTCGCGGAATCGGAATTGTTGTGGGATGATTATGTTGTTATCCTTTAAGAATTGAATTTCTTCAGTTCAGTTTGAATGAGCTTTCCGAGGACCTTTCCAAGGAAGTTGGCCTATAGTTTTGCGGAAATAATAAGTCCTTGTTTGGCTTTGGTAATGTGATGACTCGGGCCTGTTTCCAAGTAGTTTAGTCTGAAGCAAGCATTATATATTGATGTTAGATAGATAATTGATAGTTGCTGGAGGTAGGTGATGTAGTAGTTGCGGTTTGATGGAATCTGGGCCTGATGCCTTCTTAGGATGTGTGTATGTTTGTGATGTGATAAGATACGGGGTTTCTGCGTTTATTGGATTGTGAAAGATGTTCTGATCGGGGCACTCAGGATGCGGTTTTACCCTTCTGAGTACCATTTCCTGGTGGTCATCAGTTTCGTCATCTACCGCTTCTGGTGCTTGGAATTGCCTTTCTAGTGAATCCGCCAGTGCTTCAGCTCGGTCTGTGGGGTCGTTCCTTCCCCATGTAGATGTAGATGTTTC
Organism: Schistocerca gregaria; assembly: GCF_023897955.1. Taxonomy (NCBI): domain Eukaryota; kingdom Metazoa; phylum Arthropoda; class Insecta; order Orthoptera; family Acrididae; genus Schistocerca; species Schistocerca gregaria. The sequence continues at coordinate 76,256 of NW_026062378.1, forward strand.
GTGTCTAGTTTACGAGTTTTAAGAAATTTCCAGAATTTTTCCTGGTCCCTTCCTGCTTCTCGTAACGTTTCCTCCCACGCCTCGCTACGGTGGTTTTCGGAGCTCTCTTTTTGATCCTCCCGGCCAATTGCTCTGATTTTCGTCGGTCGGCTGGGTCCCTGTAGTTTTGCCATCTCTTTCTGGCGCGCGCGGGCTGCGGTTGGCGCCTTTGGTGGCAACGGCCGGGGCAAGCAGCGGTGTGTGGTGTGGTGCGGGGCGGGCAGGGGCAGGGGCAGTGGCAGTGGCAGTGGCAGTGGTGGTTGACGGATGGCCTGGGGGCCGAAAAACGGGCCGGACGGCGGACGGATGTTGAGAGAGGCGGCGCGCACGCGTCTCGCGCGGACACAGGCGCCACAGCGTTGATGATTGGAAGGAGGTGCGGTGCGGGGATGGGCCCAGGAAAAAAGACGGTCGTGGCCCCTGTCTTGGGTGCGTGTCGACGTCAGCACCGTCGGTGTGGTGTGGTGTGGGCAGGGAGGGGGGGAAAAGCGGGCTGCGGGCTGCGGAGGGAATGGTGGTGGGGAGTAGGCACACATGTGGGCGGGCGCAAAATCGGCCGGTGCCCGTAAACCGCGGCGGGATATTGGGTGGAAAAGAGGGAAATTGTAGAAAGGAAAACAAGCGGAGGGGGCGAATGTGGTGGGGGGGACGGGCGGGGGCGAGGCGACAGCTTGCTTTTTCTTTTTCATTTTATTTTATTTTGTTGTAGTGTTTTTGTTTTTTTGTTTTTTTGCGTGTGTGTGGCCTTGGAGAGGCTGGTCTTGTCTGGCTTACGCTTTGGGTGCGTGTGTTGGTACTTTTTCGTTTTTTCTTGTTCTGCAGAGCAGGGGCGGGGCGGTGGGAACGGCTGGCTGGCTGTGCCCAGAGGAGGAGGAGACGCTGGCGGCGGGCCCGGCTCCTGGGGCTGCTGTTGCATGCGCTGTGCAAAGAAAGGAAGAGTGGGTTTGTTTGGCTGGTGAAGTGCATTATTTAAGTGTGGGCTTGCCGGCCTGGCTCCGATGCGCAGGTAGATAGATGCCGGCGGCGACCGCAGGCAGGCGCGTTGTGTGTACAGAGGGACGAGCCATGTGTTTTGCAAGCAGGACGTGGCGTGCCGAGTGGAGAGGAGGCGGCGGCTCGGCTCGGTTCGGCCCGGTCCGGCGGTGCCGCGCTGTTGTCGCGGACGTGAGCGCCCCCTGGCGGGCGGGTGGTTGGCGGCGGCGTGGTGGACGCGTGTGGCAGTTGTGTGCACGGGTTGCTTGGGCGAGTGAGCAGTGGCTGGCGGTGTTGGCGCGTCGTCGGGGAGGTACGTGTTGCGGCCGCGTCTGCTGCGCGCTGCGTCGTTGTGTCGACTGTGTGTGGGCGTGGGCACGTGTGCTCTGCCGAGGGCGTCGTAAAAAAGTGGGTCGCGGTGTGCGTGCGTAGCCCGTGATGATGTATTGTGCGTCGCGTCGTTGTGTGCGAAACGGATGCCGAGAGGTGTGTGGTGAGTGCGAAGCGCGAATGTGCGGCGTTTGGCGGTTTCGGTGTGTTTTCTGTTTTTGCGGCGTGAGAGTGGGGCTGGCTGGCTGTTTGTTGTTGGTGTTGCCTTGTGTGTGTAGGTTGATGGCGCGACGCGGAGGGGACGCCGTTTGCTGCGTGCCTTGCCTCGCGTGTGTTGGCGCGCCGTGCATGTGTTTGGGTCGTGGGGGCGGTGTTTTTGTTTGTATTTGGATTTTCATTTTTTGGCGTGTTGTGTCGTGTATGGCAAGGGCGAGAGGAGTAGTGCGGTAGTGGTAGTGCAGTAGTGTCGTTGCGGCACGGGCGTCTGGTGGGGCTGTGCGTCGTGGCGGGGAAGGTGTGTAGGTTGCGGCGATGCGGCGAGCCCAGCCCGTCGTTTGACGGTGTGCCGGGTGAGTTGCGCTGCGAATCGAGTGTGGCGGGAAGGGAGCTGCGTGGCGCCTGCGTCCGTTGGCAGCAGGGGCTGTGCTTTTGAGAGTTTGTTTGATTTCGGGACGACGACGACGACGACGACGACGACGACGACTGGTTGGTTGGTGGGTGGGGTGGCGTGCACGTTTGTCGTACTGGGCGAGTCGATTGCCTGCCGGCTGGCGAAAGGTGCGCCGCCGCCCGTCTCTCGCGCTCTGTGTTGTTTTTTTTTTTTTTTCTGTGTGTGTCGGCTGCGTTTTTGTTTGCGGTGCGCGCGAAAACGGTGGTGCCGAAAGTGTGCCGGCGTGGCGTTGCGACCGCGACGGCGACCGCGACGAGCCGCGGGCGCGCCATTTGGCTGGTGTTGCGTGAAGAGCGGCTGTGTACGGGTAGTGGCTGTAGCCGTACGTGTACGTGCATCCGGCCCGGCCGCCAGCCCAGCCCAGCCGAGTCGGGTGAGCGGAGGCCGACACGTGGTGGTGCTCTGTGCTCTCTCGGCTCGGGGGGGTTTGTGTGTGTGTGTGTGTGTGTGTGCGTGCGTGCGTGCGTGCGTGCGTGCGTGTGTGTCTCGTTCGCTCTCCGGAATCTGCTCGTTCTGCTGATCCCCGCCTGTCGGCGTCGTTTATTTTTACTTATTTATTTTTTACCTGTTGTTTGTTTTTCGACGTCGTCTTGCAGTTTTGTCCTTTGCGGCGTGCCGACGACCCGCCGCGCGACCTTATGAAACCCCAAAGCGTGGCGTGGCGTGGCGTGGCGTGGCCGAGCCGCAGCAGCTAAGGGGGTGCGGCCGCCTCGACGCCTTAACCTCCTAAACTTCTTTAAGCCGTTAACGCAGCCACCTAAACTAACGTAACCTAACCTAAGCCCTTAGGCCAACCCCCAAGTCGCCTTAACCTAACGTACGTGACCGCAACCTTAGCTTAACGCCTACGTTAAGACGTGACGTCACGTCAACGCTTAACCTAACCCTGACGCCTTCTTAGCCTAACCTGACGTAACGTAAGGTAAGGTAACCGTTGAAAGAAAGAAACCACCTTTGTTTTGACGTTGAGGCGTGTAAGGTCGGCTGTGAGGGCAGATTCGGTGTGTCTGTAGTTGGGGCTGGCTGGTAATTTATTTTGTTTGTTTGTTTATCGTTGTTTTGTTTTCGCCTGTGGCGGGGGGGTTGGCGCTCCGTCGGCCGGTGCCATGTTGCGCAGGCGGCGATCGTAAAAAAGTAGAAAAAAAAAAAAGAAAAAAGAAAAAGAAAAATGTGTTGGAAGGGCTGTGGGTGTTGGCGGGCGAGGCGAGAGGAGGAGGACGGCCCGCGGCCGTGGCCCGACGGCTGCGGGCCGATCGGGAAAACGGCGGAAGGCGATGGGGCGGCGGAGGTGCGTTTGTGCACGGCCGTCATCGCCGCACGACTCGGCTCGTGTGGCTGTGGCGCCGGCCGCGGTGGCCGGGCTGCCGCGGCGACGGTGTGGGAGTTTTGACGAAGGTTTGGCCATTGTGGCGGGTCGTCGGCTGGGGCTGTGGGGGCGGCATTTGGGCGGGGGCGGCGATTCTCGGCGGGCCGACCCAGGCTGTGGCGCGCGGTGGCTGCAGTTTGGCCGTGGTTTGCGGCGCCGCCGCGGCGACTGGTTGGCGACCGTGGTGTCGGTGTGTGTAGCCCCATCCTCGGTGGTTTGAATGGCGCGGGTGGTTGCGGCGCAGGTTGGGGGCTGCTCCGCGCAGGCTGTCGGACGTTGGGCGGTAGCAAGCGCGGGAGGCGCGGCGCGGCGGCGCGGCGGCGCGCCGAGTGGCGGCCGCTCTCTCGGCCGTCCGCGCCCGCCCGCGACACTGGCTGGGCCAGGCGCGTGCGCGGCTATTCTCTGCTGCGCGCCCCTCGCTGTTGTGCGTCGTCGAAGGAGAGAAGGAAGCGAAAGCAAGGGGAAAAAAGAAAAGAGAACAGGCAAAAGATGGCAGACCAGGCGGCTACGAACGAGACTGCCGCGGCACCCGCCGCCACCGGCACTACGAAGAAGGCCAAGTCTGCGTCGTCTGCGAAGAAGCCGCGCGCCAAGCCTGCGCACCCGCGCACCTCTGAGATGGTGACGGCCGCCATCAAGAGTCTGAAGGAGCGCGGCGGGTCGTCGCTGCAGGCGATCAAGAAGTACATTGCCGCGCACTACAAGCTGGACGCGGAGAAGCTGGCGCCCTTTATCAAGAAGTACCTCAAGTCGGCCGTCGTGGCTGGCGAGCTGGTGCAGACGAAGGGGAAGGGCGCGTCGGGCTCTTTCAAGCTTGCCGGCGCCGGCGGCGGGGCGGCCGAGGGCGGCAAGGCTCGTGGTGGCGGCGGTGGTGCGAAGAAGAAGCGCGCCGCTCCGGCCAGCAAGGAGAAGAAGGGGGCCCGTGCGGCCGGCGCAAAGAAGGCTGGCGGCGTGAAGGCGGCGACCGGTCGGAAGGCGGGCGCCGCCAAGAAGGCGTCTGCGGCGTCGGCCGCTCCCGCGGGTGCGAAGAAGGCGGCTGCGGCCAAGCCGGCCAAGGCCAAGTCGCCGTCGAAGGCGAAGAAGGCCGCCAAGGTTCCGACGAAGAAGCCGAAGGCGCCGCGCCCGAAGAAGGCGACGGCGACGCCGTCTAAGGCGAAGGCTTCGCCCAAGAAGAAGAAGTAAAAAGGGCAGGGAAGGGTTGGCGGTTGACACCGTCGCCTGGTGGCCGGCGCGCAACCAGAGGCTGTCGCGCGGTCCCGGACAAAAACAAAAACGGCCCTTCTCAGGGCCATCAAAGCACGTCGGGAAGGTGTTGATTGTCGTGTCGTGGTCGGTCGGTTGCCTTGTCTGTCTGTCTGTCTGTCTTGCTTGCTGGCGTTTGTTTGTTTCATGTGTGGATGGTGGTTGGATTGTGGGGTCGTTGGCGGGCGTGGGCGGCGGCGCGCGGTTGGTGTTACATACAGTGTATTTTACTTTTATTATTTTTACCTATTTATTTTGTGTGCGCTGTCGTCCGACCATCTACCGGTGGTCTTCGGAATAGACGTCGCAAAGAGGGAGAGTTGACCTCCTCTTAGCTGTGGTATGTCATTTGTATAAACAGAGTAGAGGACTGGGCCCATTACGGAGCCTTGCGGTACTCCAGCTTCTACCTGTTTGATCGAGCTGTCGGCTCCTGATAAGCGCACATAGAAGGTGCGGTTTCGAAGGAAGGAAATTAGCATGTGTAGGAGGTGTTTAGGACAGCCGTATTCATTGAGCTTGTATGTCAGGCCGTAGTGGCGGTCGAAGGCTTTCTCTATGTCGAGAAAGACCGCGCCCGTACTATGCCTGATGTTTTTGGCCTTGCATATGTATTCAGTTAGTCTCATAGCTTGGTGTATTGTGCTATGTTCCTGCCTGAATCCAAACTGTTCCGGTATGATAATATTGTTCTCTTTGAGGAATCTGTCCAGTTCTTTCAGAATGATTTTTTCTAGCACTTTCCCCAAGAAGCACAGGAGTGAGATCGGCCTGTGGTTTTGAGGAAAGAGGTGGTCCTTCTGTGGTTTTGGAATCGTTATTACTTTAGCTTTCTTCCATGGGAGTGGGAAGTAGTTCCTTTCCAGGCAAGCATTTAGGATGTGCGTGATGAATTCCAGTGTGTTTGGTGCCAGGTGTTTGAGGTGCAATGGGCTGACTTTGTCTGGGCCACCTGCTTTCTTGTTGCCTATAGTTTTTATTATTACGCTAACTTCCTCCGCTTCTACTGGTCTAAAGGATGTTGTGATTGGGGCCCTGAGGATCCTGTTGACACAGGCGATCACCTGCTCTTCGTGGTCGTCGCTCTCCTGATCGTTCGTATTTGGTGTTCTGAATTGTAACTCCAGGGAGTCGGCCATAGCTTCCGCCCTTTCTTGTGGTTCATAGACTATTCCATTTCTACCGTGGAGTGGTTGGAGCGAGGTGTTGCCTGTTTTTCGTGACTTGATGACCCTCCAGAACTTATCTGGTGTGCTCTCCATGTCCGTTAGGAGGGCTTCCCAGCAGATACTTCTGTGTGTTTGGAGTTCCCTCTTGACCCTCCTGGCTAATCGGTACATCTGTGCCCTGTCGGCTGGGTCTCTATAATTCTGCCACCTATGCCTGTAATATTTCTTCTCAGCTAAGAGGTCCTGTATATGATGTGGTAGATCAGTTCTGGAGGTTGTATGCGCTATAGTTACCGTGGCCTTCCTGCCACACTCCGTTATGACCTCCGTTATCTCATCTATAGCCCTGTTGATGTCTCTTCGAGAGCGGAGTTGACCCACAGGTGGTGTTGACTGTTCAGTTAAGTTGGTATACCTCTCCCAGTTCGTGTGTGATGTTCTTATGGTCCGTGTATCTACCTGTCTTGTGGGGTCACCTCCTAGAGTGAGGATCACTGGATTGTGATCAGAGTCTAGGTCGTTGATGACTCTGATCGATGTCTGGAGCCTGATGTTCTTCAGCAGGTAGATATCTAGGATGTCTGGCCTATGTTGCGAATAGTAGGGGTAGTGGGTCGGAACATCTGGTGCTATCACAGCAATGTTTCTGCGTGCATTTAGGTATGGACGCAGAATCCTGCCATTTCTGTTTGTGGTTCTACAGTGCCAGTCGCCGTGTTTAGAGTTGAAGTCTCCACCTAGGATAACTGTGTTTGCTTGGTTGAATAGGATATCCAAGTCGTCCGTTTGGAGGTTGGGCGTCCCCGGCGGGTTGTAGACTGCCGCGATATTCATCAGTCTGCCTCCTATTTTAGTTTCTATGGCGGTGGCTTCAGCCCTACGCAGTCCTGGCAGTTGTACCTGGCGATAGGCTAATCTGTTTTTGATGAGCACAGCCGTCCCGCCTCCAGGTCTATTCGGCCTGTCCTTTCTGACGACTGTGTAGTTTCTGATTTTAAAAGAGGTGCTTGGTTCTAGGTGGGTCTCCGTGATTAGGGCGATGTCTACCCTGTGCGTATCAAGGAACTCTTGCAAGGTGTTCCTCTGGTCTAGAATTCCATTTGCATTCCAAGTCATGATATTTACCTCCTGGTTAGGGGCTAAGAATGGAAACAGCAGCAGTGAAGATAATACTGATTTTTGAAATTGGATCTGTTGCTTGTCGGAGTTTTGCTGCTGTGTCCTGAATTGTATGCAGTATTTTTGGTATGTTGAATTGGGACAGGAGGCCTAGGATGTCCCGCAGGTCGGCTCCTAATCCGGCTGTGGCGGGAGGAGCAGTAGAGTTTTGTGATTCATCAGGTGCTACGGTGGCTGAGGTGGAGGGGGTTGGCTGTGCTGTTGTTTGCGTTGCCCAAGGATTTGATAGTGGGTGTCTAGTGTTCCGGTTTTTCATTTTTGGAAAGTTCTTGGGATCCATTTCTGGGGCTGGAGGCGGCTTGGTTTGAGCTGCCTTCAATTGTGACCTGGCCTGTCGCGCCTGCACGATCGCTAACCGTGTGGGGCACTTTGTGTAATTTGCTGTGTGGGGGCCTTTACAGTTCACACAGGTGGGGGCGGTTTCGAACTTCTTTGTGCATTCCTTTGACTGGTGGTCTTTGCCACACTTTACACAGTTTGGTCGAAGGTTGCAGTGTCTGGCTCCATGGTGGAACCCCTGGCAGTTGTGGCACTGCGTGGGGCCCTTTGGTGTTCTGTACGACTCGACATTCACTTGTAGGTGCAGTAGTGATTTTAATTGATATATTTTTCTAGCAGCTTCAGTGTTCTCGAGGTGAACTTGGAAATTCGGCTGGAGCCGCTTTTCCTTTGCTCCTTCGTCCATAGTTGACATCTGGGCCACTTTCAGTACTGGGAAGTTGAGTTCTAGTAGAGCTTCGTGTACCAAGGCTGGGTCCATGGTTGCTAGGAGCTTCTTGATTACCACTTTTAGTGGTTTGTTGGGGGTCATTTCGTGTGTGTAATATTGGATTTTCTCGTTTCTCAGGAGAGAAATAAGTTTGTGGTAGTCCTGGGGATGTGAAAACTGGTATGTGACCTTTCCCCCTCTGGAGAGAGTTTTCATGGATCCCTCTAGTTTCGGTTTGATAACTCCTAGTATGTTCATGTAATTCTTTGTGTCGTGCACTACAATCGGCGGTACGCGCGGTTGTTTTTCCGTGCTTTTGGCGGGAGGTGGTCGGTCTCCTGCGTCATCGTCCTTGAGTACACTGAATTTGTTTGCAGTGGGAACCTGTGCTACAAGCTGCTGGTCAGATGGTTGGGAGTCCATGGCGTCCTCGTCAACTACCAGGCGCCCAGGATCGGATTCTAAGTCAGAGTCACTGTCGGTTAGAATGTCGTCAGACTTTCTTTTCGGTTCTGTGGCTTCCTCACACTGGTTGGTATCGATCGGACGCTTTTTTTTGTTTCGTTCATCCCCCATTATGCAGTCGTGTGTGTGTGCATTGTCTGTACTATGTTCTGTGTGTTCTGTTTGGGCTGTATGTGATGTGCTGGCCGCGGGTACCCCAGTGGGCACCGCGGCGGGCGGAGATGGTTGAAGG